>NW_010262137.1:750-11376 GCF_000690775.1 Eurypyga helias | reverse complement strand
AAGGCCGCCTTTGCCTCAGTCTTCAATAGTAAGGCGAGTTGTCCTTAACGTACCCAGCTCCCGGAGCTGGAACACAGTGACAGGGAGCAGAATGAAGCACCCATAGTCCAGGGGGACCTGCTACACCTTGTAGACACACACAGGTCTATGGGGGACAGATGGAATCCACACAAGAGCAGAAGTGCTCACCAAGCCACTTTCAATCCTCTATCAGCAGTCCTGGCTAACCAAGAAGGTCCCAGCTGACTGGAGGTCAGCAAATGTGAGGCCCATCTACAGAAGGGCTGGAAGGAGGAACTGGGGAACTACAAACCTATCAGTCTGACCTCGGTGCCAGGTAAGGTCATAGATGAGATCATCCTGAGTGTCATCACACGGCAAGTACAGGACACCCAGGTGCTCAGGCCCAGCCAGCATGGATTTATGAAAGACAGGTCCTGCTTGACTAACCTGATCTCCTTCTGTGACAATGTTACCTGATTAGTGGGTGAGGGACAGGCTGTGGATGTTGTCTACCTAGACTTCAGTAAAGCCTTTGATATCATTTCCCAGAGCATTCACCTGGAGAAACTGGCTGTTCATGGCTTGGACGGGTGTACTCTTTTCTGGGTAAAATACTGACTGGATGGCTGGGCTCAAAGAGTTCTGGAGAATGGAGTAAAACCCAGTTGTCAGCTAGTGACAATTGGTGTTCCCCAGGGCTCAGTACTGTGGTCAGTTCTGCTTAATATCTCTATCAACAATCTGAATGAGGGGATTGAGTGTACCCTCAGTAAGTTTGCAGATGACAAGTTGGGTGGGAATGTTGATCTGCTTGAGGATAGGATGGCTCTTCAGAGGTAACAGGACAGGCTGGATCAATAGGCAAAGGCCAACTGTATGAGGTTCAACAAGGCCAAGTGTTGGGTCCTGCACTTGAGTCACAACAATCCCATGCAACACTATGGGCTTGGACCTGAGGGTGTTGGTCAACAGATGGCTAAATATGAGCTGGCAGTGTGCCCAGGTGGCCAAGAAGGCCAATGGCATCCTGGCCTGCATCAGGAACAGTGTGGCCAGCAGGACTAGGGAAGTGATTGTCCCCCTGCACTCAGCACTGGTGAGGCTGAATCTCGAATCCTGTGTTTATTTTTTGGGCCCCTCACTACAAGAAAGACATGGAGGTGCTGAAGTGTGTCCAAATAAGGTCCACAAAGCTGGGGAAGGGTCTGGAGCACAAGTCCTGTGAGGAGTGGCTGAGGGAACTGGGGTTGTTCAGCCTGGAGAAGAGGAGACTCAGGGGACACCTTATCTCCCCTGAGAAAGGGGGTTGCAGAGAGGTGGGTGTGAGTCTTTTCTCCCAAGTGAGAAGTGATAGGACAAGAAGAAATAGCCTCAAGTTTCACCAGGGGAATGTTGGAATTTAGATTGGATATTAAGAAAATTAGATTGGATATTAAGAAATATTTCTCCACAAAAGGGTTTTCAGGCATTGGAACAAGCTGCCCAGGGAAGCAGTTGAGTCACCATTCTGAGAAGTATTTAAGAGATATGTAGATGTGGTACTTAGGGACATGGTTTAGTGGTGGACTTGGCAGTGCTGGGTTAATCGTTGGACTTGATAGATTTAGAGGTCGTTTCCAACCTTAATGATTCTATGATTCTATTGTGCCCCAGTGCTCCCAGGGTAACAAGATCCTTCCTCTCTCCCTGCCCTTGCAGGACAGAGATGTAAGCAATAAGAATGAAGACTGGAATATGCCTCATACTGTTACCTAGTGTTAAGCAATTCATTTTGCTGCTCAGATGACTATTTCCTAGTTCAGATAAAACAAAGTGGGATTTCTTCGATTTCATTCAGATTTGTTGAAGAGCCCCCTTTGACAGCAGCTAGGACTGGTTGTTTAGAAGAGCATGTTAAAGCCACTCTTCTGGACAGCTTCTTAATGTTAGGGGTTGGGATGACTGGTGCAGATACAATGATTGTGGCTGAGGAGCACTGAGAAACCCAATGGATTTTAAATTCCATCCCTAGCATTCACCAAAAAGCAGACTTTGAGCCTTCTCGTCTTGTGAAGTTCCAGAAGCAGGAAGGCAGGAGGCCTCTGATAGCTTTTCCCTGAGGAAGCTATATGATGACCCTGAGGAGCCATCAACCTGATTCAGCATATAGTACAAGTAATCATAACTTAATCATCTGTCTTCTAACATTTATGTCTATTCATAACGAACATGTTCCTATTTACATACTAATTCATTGCAATATGAATTGTTTCAAAATCCTTGTCATATCTGTTGGTCTCTTCTCCCAAGTGACAAGTGATAGGACAAGAGGAAATGGCATCAAGTTGCCCCAAGAAGTACCAAGGGAGTTTTAGATTGGATATTAGGAAAATTTTCTTCACTGAAAGGGTTATCAGGCATTGGAACGGGCTGCCCATGGAGATGGTTGAGTCATCATCCCTGAATGTATGTAAGAGATGTGTGGACAACATCTTGAAGGACATTGTTTAGTGTTAGTTACTAAGGTTAACAGTTGGACTTGATGATCTTAAAGGTCTTTTCCAACCTAAAGATTCTATGAACTATAATTTGGTATACTGTTTGTGCTAGTCTCATCTAGTCTAGTCTAGTCTAGTCTATTCGACTTGACTCAACTCGACTCGACTTGACTCGTTGTTTTCTTTGCAAAGGGGGAGGGGCAGGGATTTGGGTTAGAGAGGTTATGGCAGTGAAAGTTTCTGGTGTTTATCTTTTATTCTGAATTCAACTAGACTTTCTTTTCTCCCATATTTCCATTGAAAAAGGAAAATCAAACAACGAACATCTGGCTCCTGTTACTACTGAAGAAAAGGACGTCATGCACTTCTGGTCTCCAACCCTGGAAAGGCCTAGGAAGAAGGTGGCCCTGGATTCCTATCATGACAGTACTTACAGTCTTTTGGCTCCAGTCACAATTAGAAAGAAGAAGAAAAATTATGTTTGTAATCACAAAAGCATTTTCAAATAAATAATTGGACAAATTCTGAATATGAATAATTCAACTTTTCATGAATGTGAAATTATGTAGTATAAAATAAGCATTTCTTACTAATCCAGTTCTCCTTAATGCATGCATTTTAATGTCTATGCCCTACAATTATCTATAAAATTATCTATAAAATTTACTGCCCTACAATTAACTATAAAAACATCACTTTCCCTTCATTCTGGTGTTCACATCATATACAAACTGTTCCAACTCTTCATGCTTTATAGTTTTGCTAAGAACCCTTAATAGAAGTTGTACAGAGATCCAATACACAAGCCAATGTACTCTGTTCTCCATGCTTAAATATATAAAAACCACAATTATGCTTCCTAAGTGCCTAAATGTTTTAATCGAGAATAGCTGGTTTTTTTGTTACTTCATACCATTCTTGAGTGACAGGAAAATGAAACGATCTGTGGCTGTATCTGCCTAGAATAACCAAGAGATGGCAGCACTCCATTCAACCCAGATTTGACTTGTCATATAATCTATATAACTACAGTACAGCAGGCAGGACAAGTAGGAAATACAAGTCAAACAGAGCAGTCAGCTATAGAAAAAGCCAAGACATGCATCATTTCCTCAGTCATTCATTCTCCTTGTTTGCCAGAGGGGACTGACAAACACAGCAGTGATAGAAAGTTCTTGACCCAGTGGGGAGAATGAGGAGGTTCGGACAATTGCCTTTCTTCCTGGTCCATTGTCCATTGGTGGCAGAAACTTTTGCCGAGGTCCTGACGCAGTCAGGAAAAATAGTGTCACCAGAAGGAAAGGTATTAAGATAAAGCGCATAGCAAACACATTCCAAGTTGGATTAATCATCATTTTTTTTTTTAAATGACCACAGAAATTTTCACACATATTATAGTAGGTCAAATTGCATACAGTGTTCTTTCCTTTCTCTCTTAAATGCTGGAGTACAAGTTAACTCCCTCTAATTCTCCTCAATCTTCATACACTACTCCCTGTCAGTGCGAGCTACAAATTATTAGGTACTTTGTCTTGGTTTGCCAAGGTGCAAATGGCTATGCAGAAAGCCCTTATTGGATGTCAGGTTCTTTGGATTCTTTGGGAAGAGAGTCACTGCGTGGAGAACAGAGTGCTAATGCATCTGAAATCAATCTTGAAGCCGTGACCTGACATAATGGTATGTTTTAAATACTTTGTTTTCCAGAACTCTTTGGATGGTCATTAAGCTTCCTTATAAATGTCCAGGAATTCTCTGATATGGATGGTCACTGCTGGAGCTAGACTCAAATGTGTTTTCCTTGCATGGCTAGCACACAGGCTTTCACAAAAGGTAAACTTTCTTTGCGCTTAAATAGACATGCTTATCTGGCGTGTTCGGTCAGTTGTTTCCACTCTGGTTTTTGCTGTCCATGTTAGGGAAATTACTCTATTTGGCTTTATTTTTTTTTTTCCATATGTTTCTTCACTGCAAAAAGGTGGGAGTTTATAAATTAGCCTGCAATAAGTATCATGTTACAAAATCCTAGCAGAGATAAAGCATCTGTCATACGTACCAAGTCAGCTCTGTAAAATCACTGCTGTAGTCCCTGCCTAGGTTTGACTCAGACAGTGTCCATGACAGCAAAATTACAAAAAGTGTATCTCCATTAGGATGTTAGGATGGGTTACTCTTAACAAAAACTGGGGTGTGGTAATTAAACCTCAACTTTTAAACACATGAAGGACCCCATAGATGAAGGTCCTCGCCTTTCCTTTCCTCTCTCGCCTTTCCTAGCTGCCCTGTCAGAACCATACTTTGCAGCTTTCTGTCTCCCAGCCCATTCTTCCTGAACGGAGAGACTTCCTGTCACACTTAGGGAGAAGCATTCGTGGCTTTAGTCGATGCTGGAATACAAAAGGAGACAGATGGCTGTTTCAGACAAGGACAAGATGCAACTTCTGGGATGTTGCAAAACGTCCCTCATTTATGTATTTTTAACATAGATGAAGTAGCTGATGGTCTTTTCCCATTGCAGTAGGATCTGCCTCTCTATAATCCATTAATTTTATGAGGAAAATTCCATTAATTTTATGAGGAAAATATCCCTTTCACACTACTGCTGAGCAAAGATTTCACAGCAGACACTCTCAAGAGACCCTCCTCCACTTAGAAGTCAGTGCTTAAATACAGCTGAATACACCTGGCAACACTTTGTGTGACACTGGCAGGATCTTTGATTGTCTCAGGCTGTCGGGGCTTAGCTTTTGGGTGTCTTCTGCAAGGCAGCCTCCATGCAGCACTGTATCCTTAATGTCACATCAGAGCACTGGAGACAAGTGCCTGCTGGACTTGCCTCAGACTTTGCACATGCATAGGCTCAGGGAAGTCCAGGAAGGCTTTCCAGCTCCACACCTCAGCATATGAGCCAAGGTCAAGCAGAACTGCTGTAAGAGGAAAATGCAGCCCCTCACATGCCCAGCGAGAAAAAAAAAAAAAAGGAAAAAAAAATACATTTCAGACAAGATGGAAGAGGAGACACCTTCAGGGGAACAAAGTTAAGCCTCAGTGTAGTTGCCTGGAGAGCACGAGTGGAGCCATGCCTTGGCAGGCTGCAGCACACGCTCCCCTGAGGCAGCAGGGGATGCCAGGAGGAGCTGGGCTCCCCCGTGCATGGTCTCTCCTAATGTTACTCCTGGATCCCTTATGGGCTCCTCTGGAGTGATGGCTGCCCCCACACATTCCTCCTCCCCAGTTTTCTCTGTAGTCTCCACTGTCAACCTTTAGCCCTGCTGAGCTTAATTTGCACATGACACTATGACCTGAGGTGAAATTATATATTTGATGTGCATTATCTGAAGTCTTGATTTATTTACTTTGGAGTAGGTGGGGGAAGGAGAGGTATTTGAGGGAACCTGAAAAGTCCAAGAAAGCGCTTGAGGATTAATACGCTGCTGGACAGGATAAAAGGAATATTGCCAACAAAAACACAATCAGGCCAAGTGCAAATGAATGCTGAGATTGAGCTGGGAGGGACTGCATGGGCAGAGAAAGGGTTTAGGGAGTTGTATTAGCTCAAGGGGTCAGGAAAAAAATATAGGAATAACTGGAAGCAGAGCAACAGGAAAGAAGGAGTGTGTCAGCCCACGTGTCAATGAATCGGCTGTTGGCAGCACATAAATGTTAAGGAGCAGCTTTCCATCTCTGACTATTTGTAGCCTGATTCCTAAACCAAAGAAGAAATCCAGAGCAGCACTGGATACCAGACTACACCTCTGAGCCATCAGAGCCTTTTGCTTGCACTAAGGAAAATAGATTATTGATGCTGGCAGGGACATGTACTCTAAAAACAGACAAGGAGATTGCAGCCTAATCCAAATCCAAACAGAAGCAAGTTGTCTGAAGCCAAATTCCTTTTATAGTCCCTTAATTTCACTACAAAATTGCTTTCCTTTAAGTTTTAAATTGTGTAGTATCCGAGCCAATCTAGCTAACCCTTTCTTACAAGAGCAGTCTGTCTGCACAGGAGTGGACGCCTTAAAAACTCAAAAGAGTAATGGCTTGCAGGACTCGGGGTAAAATCTTGGCCCCACTGAAGGCAGCAGGAGGTCTGCCAAGGACTTCAGTGGGGCCAGGATTTTACCTCAGGTCTTTACAAGCGGCAGTATTGCTCATTTAGAAGCACAAAAACACCACTGTAAATTTCCTGAGGTCCAATCACCGGCTCTTGCTGGTGCTTCTGATGTCAGATGGCTTTGCTTTGAAACCCAAAGGGAAGAGGCTGAGAAGTAAAGCCATATCCTCCCATCGAAAGCCAATTCTTTTTACGTGATCTATGTGTGATATTTAATTCCAGCAAAAAGAAGAAGAAAACCAAAGCTTGGGTGTTTTCCTTTTCCCCCTTCCTCTCATTCTCCCAAACCAACTTCCTCTCCCATGGGGATAGTATAAAGAGACTTCTCTCGAAACGACAAGGCAGCAGGCTTCTGACCCAGCCAGGGGTATGCGTGACGTGACACGGTTGAGGGACAGCCGGGAAGCACACTGACCTCGGGATGCCCAGGCGGCTCCCACCCAGCCGATGGCTAGCCGCTAACACTGCACCATTGGCCAGACATGCTGCCGGTACGGCACGGTAATTGAAAACGGCGGGCCTTCTGCCCGCAGCCGCCCGGTGTTAGTGCTTGGGATGTGTGATCATGATCAATAATGCTTCATGGGAACCTTTTAAACTGCTCCCAGCCACATCACTCCAGTAAAGGATTTGTCAGCCTTTCCATAAACCCCAGTTTTGAAGAGTTTATAGCTCAGCTTGTTTTCATTACCTTGAGGTGAAAGTTGCCATATAAAATTTCAGACCAGAAACACTTTTTTCCCTTGCTAATACAAAACATCATTTAAAACAAATTTTTGTCTCCAAATTTAGAGTCCTGGTAAAAGCCATGTTGCTCCCCAACTGTTTTGGGTGTACTGCTCAGGACTTCAGCATGAAAATCTGTTGAATTTAAGGATTAGCAAATAAATGGTGAGCTCTTCTGCTGAACTTTTAAACCACTGACTAATACAACCCGAACTGCCGAGTTATTTTGCTCACCCCCAAGAAATGCCATAAGTCTGCGTCAGGGACTTCTGTGGAAGAAGAACAGACAATGCTCTTCTGCCTCTCATGCTTCCAGCGGCTGGAACTATGATTTTGCAGTGCTATGTTGTTTTAAGGAGCAGCATTTCAGCTCATATAAAGTCACTATAGCTACTTTATGTCTTTTCTCTGTTAAGCAGTTGCAACCTGCAACCCAGAAAAAACTGAACTTCCAGTAACAGACGTGAGTTTTCCTGTTACATCCATAAGCCACATTTCTGCTACCTGTACTTACAGAGCACAGTGGGAGAAGAAAACTGGGGCTGTCTTTCCAATCACAGCTGATGCCAGATGCCTGTGCCTCACACAGACAGGCAAAATGTTTCTCATCACCTGAACAGTAATACCTGACCTCTGCATTGCAGACAGCTTACCTTGCCACTGAACTGGACCCTTGCCCCACGCAGTACAGCAGGTTCCCACCTCTGCTGCTTCCCAAGCTTACCAGCAGCCACAGACTGAAGTTCCTGCCTCTCCTGGGGAGGGGAGAGCAGCGAGAGCAGCAGTTCCAGGCCTGCCAGCCTAATGCCACTGTTTCACAGCGATAGATCTTAGCATCCAAAACAACAATTAAAGAGTACACAGAGGAATGATATACCTGTGCTTACCACCTTCACCTATCTATGGCTGGAAGGATTAAGATATTAATTTCCTTGTTTAATTTCACGAAGTTAATTTCACACAATGTTCTTGCAAAACAGATGATAGAACATCACAGTCTGATGGTTTTTGTGATTGACCAAGGAGGACCAGAAATGCTGTCATGCAGATGAGTTCATCCACCAAGGACAAGTGGATTTACATTTGCTAGAACTCCAGTCTCTGAAAAGTCTGTCCGTTTTATTCAAATGTCATATGACTATGTTACTTCAGTGGAATTAATATATTCTGGATGCTTTCTTGATGAGAAGGTACGTTTCAGATTTTTTTGGCATGACCTATGCCTAGAATAATTTCTCATTAACCAATGGATTTTTTTCTGGTATAAGAAGGGTTGGAAAAATCAAAGAGGGAAAAACACCATGGGTTTTTTTCTAAGCAGTGCCAGATTTATAAGTGGATTGTGAACAGATTATTGGTGTGGTTTTTTGGGGCTAAAAAGAAATATTAGAAAATATTTGGGGAAGAGGAATAGATGGAGGGAGTCTTCAATAAAATTAATAAAAGTAGTGTCAATTTTGCTGTTAGTACAGGAAACTGGAATTGCATTGCCAGCTATAGGATAATACAAGTATAGATACAGCACTTTTCAGTCTTGTTTCTTAACGAAATGAGGCTTATATGATTGTGTGATTGTGCATACATAAATCACAGGTCTCTGTGTGCACTGAAGTGGTTTAATTTGTCAGTTTTCCCTTATCCTTCAATTCTTTTTAATACTCTAGGCTGAATCAGGAGATAAATAGAAGTTTCAAAGTCACAATATTTTTGTAAGGGTCTTGAAACCTTTTAGCCCTTCAGGAAAAACAACACAAAGCAAAACAAAATAAATCATGAATACCCCAAAACTGTTAACACTTCTTCTGGGGCAAGTGATGCTGTAAAACTCAGTGTTTTTAACACCAGAAAATCCACAAATGGTAATAGACAGTCAGAGAACTTCAACAGCTGGAAAGGTTTTACTCAAAGCTGTTACCTTATTACACACCACAAAACGTATTGCAAACAAAAATGCATGGACTCTCAGACTACACTGACTACACTGCTCACAGCAGCATGCATTGACAGGTGAAGGTGATGTGTATATACCCTGACTCCAAAATTTCTTACAAGTTTTCAATCTCATATATCTTGTAATCTTCACAGGATGCTGGCAAATAGACAGCATTGACAGAAAGCTAAGCCCAAGCTAACAGAAAGATATATATTCCCTTACTGAAAGGATTTCCTTGGCATTAATTTCATACTATAGCAAACAGACCATATTCCCTTTTCATTCCTTTTAAATTGGGTCCATTTGGAAAGCTATAAATTCTCCTTAGGAAGTTGATTTTCCTCTAGCATTATCCTATTCAAAGACTCTATTTCTCTGGGTTTTCCTTTAAGTAAATCTCACGGAAAGTGTTAAAATGATGCAAGACATTTGCAAATGCCTTCCTCAGCCCTAGAGCCATAGGTGGGATGAGAATATATCTTAAGCAACCATCCAAAGGAGGGAAGGAGGCAGGCTTTTGTCTGTTTCATACATTACCAAGATACCACAAGATCATGTGGAAAAAAGACAACAGTAATCAATTCCCAAATTTCTTCTTCATGGTAGAACAATTTCCAGTTCTCCTACTTCCCTGTTACTAACTAGCAACTTTATGTCTGCTGCTATGTTCTTTATTGCCACCAGACATCTCCTCTGTGGGACACGCGTTGGGCAGGAGATTGGGTTGTCTGTTTTGTTTTCTGCTGTAGTGGTTAAGCATGTGATGCTGTGGGGTTCCCAGCCTGCCTGCAGCAGGAGGAAAGGCACAGAGTCCACGCAGCCTCTCGCAGGGCCCATGCCTTCATACAGGACTGTCTAAGGCGTATCAACCACCTTGACACTCTGCCAATGAACAGAGAAGCAGCAAAAGAAAGCCAGCTTTGCTGAATGAAAGAGGGAAGCTCGTGTAGTCCAAACGAACAGCAATTTAGACTTTTTATGTACATAACCTCTGCCGCCTTTGTGTTGTCAAGAATAGCAAACAAAGTGCTAATGATAATGAGCAAATCCATCTTGTGTCAGTTCCAGCCCCCTCAAATGGATATCCTCAGATTAATCTAGCTGCGTGCCAAGTGCTTTGACTGGCATGGATATTAGAATTTATTTTCTCTGTTGATAAATAGCCAAAGCAATGTTCCTGTCCTTGTATAGCTGATGGAAATCCCTTTGTAAGCACTTGTCTCTCAGCATTTCCACTGAAAATGCCACAGGATTCCTGCCCAGCCTGTAAAATAGAAGGATAGGAGGAAGAAAACTGTGTCTTAGGTTTATCTGCTTGCATTTATTTCTAAGACTTTATGGGCACTAATAGCAGGCATGCTGAGAACAAGAAAACC
>NW_010262137.1:0-614 GCF_000690775.1 Eurypyga helias | reverse complement strand
GGAAGTTTTATAGTATTTTCTGCATGGCAGTAAGCCTCGACATTTTTGTTTTGGATCCACCATAAATATTTGACACTCAAGTCACCCACATTCATGATTCATTTTCTTAGTAGGCTAGTAGGCACGCTCTGGCAGAGGACTCGCCATGGGCCAGTTACATGAAAATATAGACACATTGGACATGTCCTTTTTTGATCATCTACTATTCTAGTTTATCAAATGGTGAACACAGGAGAAGACTTAGGGAGAGACTGTTCCTGGCCCACAGAAGCTGGAGTAAGAGCAGGGAGTTTTCTGGCTGATCAATAAATGTAGTCCTTGTAAAAGAGCAAAAGCGCTTGCAACACCTGATACTTTGAAGAGTGTGTTTGGAGCTGATCCTACAACCATTGAATTCAGGAGGACATGGTGATCTCAATTACAGAATCACAGAATCACAGCATGGTAGGGGTTGGGAGGGACCTTCACAGATCACCTAGTCCAACTCCTCTGCCAAAGCAGGTTCATGTAAAGCAGGTTGGACAGGAACACATCCAGGTGGGTTTGAATATCTCCAGCAAAGGAGACTCCACAACTTTTCTGGGCAGCACATTCCAGTGCTCTGGCACCCTCAA
>NW_010262136.1:72267-83697 GCF_000690775.1 Eurypyga helias | reverse complement strand
CTGGCAGCCACGGCTCCCGCCAGCCTGGGTATCCTGAGTTTTACTCGAGTTCTTGTGCGAGGACAGAGCTGTGGGAGGGATGCTTCGAGGGGGTTCCCTGTTCTGGGCTGGGAAGCGTGCTGCCTGCAGCTGGGAATGTGTGCTCTTGGCAGTCATAGTGTCAGTGAACCACACTGGAAAGGCTTGCTTTAAACTTGCTTTTCTGATTGTTTTCTCTGTTGATAACTCAAGTTCCTGGTGTGTTACTAGATCTAATGCCTGACATGGGCCCAATATGTTGCTTGTTGCTTCGGTTTGAAAAACCTCAGCTCTCTATCAGCTGTGGGTATAGCTGTGTGTGGATTGTCTTTAGTCAGGTGAGCTAGCAGAGCGTTCTCTGGGGCTGTGTGGCGCCGAGGAACATTACCTTTACAGCTCTGAGTAGTGTGATTGTGGCCGTTGCCAGCATGTGCTAACGTGGATCCTCTCTTTTAGGAAGGGAGTATAGCTGTCCTTGGAAACACTCTTTAGGACCTTGGCCTCTGAAGACTTTGTCGTTGTTGGAATGCTCAGGGGATAGTAGGCTTTGGCGAGCCTACCTTGAAGGACTGAAGAAATTCCTTGACTTTAGGAAACACATGGGAATGCCTGCAGCCTGGCCACTTCCAGAGGAGCAAGTTAGAGGGTTTTTGACTGCGGAATCTCTTTTCTCATCCTCCAAGGCACTAACGTACATGGCAGCACTGTCTTATTTATCAAAATTGACTGGTTACCCAGATCCTCTGGCAGATCCTATCACCCGTGGCATGGTGATAGGGTTGAAACGTAAAGTGGGCACCCTGAGGGATAAATACTTGCCTATAACAATTGAGATGTTGCGGTCTCTCTTAGGAGCTCTGGAGTCTGTATGCGTAACTCATTATGAATGCTTGCTGTTTCGTGCATTATTTACTGTAGCTTTTTTTGGTGCACTTCGAATAGGAGAGATGGTGGCGAAGCACCGTGATGTACTGCAGCCTGAGCTGCTGTACCTGAGTGACCTCCAGCTGATGGAGAGGAGAGTGGTGTTTCACCTGAATAACTCTTCTGTGCACCAGGAGAGACATGTCATCAGCCTGGGGCTGTCTGGAGAGCCGTGGGTGTGCCCTGTCCTGGCCCTCAGGAGCTATGTGACAGTTCGCTCACAGCTGGAAGGGCCACTCTTCATGCATTTGGATAATTCAACTGTAACAAAGAGGGAGTTCCTGACCATTCTCCGATGGGCCCTGCGGCTGCTGGGGCTGTGCCCAGAGCAGTATGGTGTGCATTCCTTCTGGATGGGGACTGCCATCACTGCTGCACACTGTGGCTATCCTTGGGAAGATGTCACTCGCCTGGCAAGATGGCCCTGTATGATCCTGGAGAGATCATAGCCATGGAGACCAATGGGGAAAATAGAAGCTAATGAATTGCTTCTCAGCAACTAAAGTTTCTAGTTGCTGGCAATAATCCAGTATTAACACCTGTAATGAATTTTCTACCTCACAGTTGCTGCTTGTGCTGTCTGTAGTTTTGCTCATGGTAGTGTCAAACCTGCTGTGCATGGACCCTGCCTGCAGTCTGTCAGGACAGGCAGTTTTGTATAGTATAGTGTGAGTTAATAAACGTTTCCTTTTTAAAAACAGTCTCTGCCTGCTAGTAATATTGTTGCACTTACCCGGAAGTTGTAATCTGGGCACTGAGCAATAAATGATAAGCAGACCCTGAAGTTTTGAAGGAAAGCCCTTGAGACTTTAAGGTAATCATTGTAAAGCAGGAGGCAGATAAATTGGAATGTTTAGCATAGCTGTATGCTTTCTAACATTAACATATGTTACCAAGGGCAAAAGGGGAATGGAAAGCTACATTATTAGCCCAATAATGGACACCAAAGTATAAGCTTTTTAAAACATTGATATTCCTAAGATGTTCAAAGTGATATCTTGTACTGTTTGAATGGGGGACAGCAGCAGCTTTTTGATTCAGCAAACTGTCTCTGAAAATAGTTCATTTAATCCTCTAGACCCAATTCCCTGAGTGTAATCAGCCTAAAAAATAGCACATGGTTCACTTAACAGTTAATGATTTCATTAGTATGTGATACTTGCCATCCTTAATTCAACCTGACTTTTTTTCCTGAATTTTAAGTTACTTTGAAAAAAATCAAGTTTTCAACCACAATTGTAAAGTACAATGGGCTAAGTACTTCTAATTTTGTAATTACAGCATTTTTAGTACTTAAATACCATTTGGTGGTATGTATTTTTTACCATATGGCAGAACTGGGAAGGGACTTTGAGTCAGACTGACCCCCTAGCCGAGAGCTGTTGCAAGCAAGCCTTTTGGTCATGCTGTTACTATCACTTCTCTAAACCTGGACTGGGGCTGTTGCTAAACAGGCTACTTTCATCTTATTCTGCCCTATTTTACCCCTTTTTCCTAACAAAACTGTGTTACAGAAGTGTGAGAGCAGGCTGAAATTTAATGATGGCTTGAGCTCTGTATGGCTAATTAGCCATCATTTCTGAGACTTTTGATCAGTAGAAACTAACACTGGCAGCACCAATTTGCTACTCTTTACTGGGAGAGTGGCATTGTGTTTGCTGTGGGATTTAACTGCAGTGCAGCAAGACTTCTGTGGTTACAGCCATATCTGAGATCTTCAACTGCAGTTCAGCCAAAAGCTGTCTTATTGTGTGGCTTTGTTCAGTATAGATGCTTGTTTGCATAGTAATTTCTTTTTCTGTGCGTGAAATCTAAGTGTAAATATAGCAGAGGCGATGCAAATGCAGCATCTGCTCAGGAACTTATCCTGAGGTAGAGAAATCATAGAATTGTTTGGGTTGGAGGGGACCTTAAAGATCATCTAGTTCCAACCCCCCTGCCATGGGCAGGGACACCTTCCACTAGACCAGATTGCTCAAAGCCTCATCCAGCCTGGCCTTGAACCCTTCCAGGGATGGGGCACCCACAGCTTCTCTGGGCAACCTGTGCCAGTGCCTTACCACCCTCGCCGGGAAGAACTTCTTCCTGATATCCAATCTAACCCTCCCCACTTTCAATTTAAACCCGTTACCCCTTGTGCTGTCACTACAGGCCCTTGTAAAAAGTCCCCCCATGCTTCCTTGTAGCCCCTTCAGGTACTGGAAGGGGCAATAAGGTCTCCCTGGAGCCTTCTCTTCTCCAGGCTGAACAACCCCAACTCTCTCAGCCTGTCCCCATAGCAGAGGGGCTCCCGCCCTCTGAGCATCTTCGTGGCCTCCTCTGGACTTGCTCCAACCAGTCAATAGCCTTCTGATATTGAGGGCTCCACAGCTGGACGCAGCACTCCAGGTGGGGTCTCACCAGAGCAGAGTAGAGAGGCAGAATCCCCTCCCTCGACCTGCTGGCCACACTTCTCTGGATACAGCCCAGGATACGGTTGGCTTTCTGGGCTGCCAGCGCACACTGACAGCTCATGTCCAGCTTTTCGTCTACCAAAATGATGCCAGTTTCTAGTGCTGTCTGCCTTGCTGTGAAAGGTCTGTGATTGGATATATGTGGCGTGGTTTTGGTAGTGGGCTAAGGGGGATCTGCAGGAGTGGCCCCTGTAGGAAGAGGTAAGGGACTGCCCAGTTCATATTTTTGTTTCCCAGTACCTATATATTTTCATTGGAGATAGATAAAACAGACTCAGCTTGGCGGAAAAAATAATCTATGACAGTAATTAAGTGGTCTCCTTGTCTTCAGCCCTCTGTGTTGGTCAAAGTACCTGCTCCAGTGTTAGACCTGGGGCGGTCTCAAAATGAATGCAGTGTAAAACCAGCTCAGTGGATGTGCCTGACCATTTAACTCCATGCTGGGAATCTCCCATTTAATTGATTCCAGCAATAAATTGTGTTTCCCAAATGGGGGAGACAGGAAAGCCTTGCATATATTTTGAGAGTCTAAACAGATGTTCTACTAAGACAGGCATGGCTGTATTAATGCTAGCACCTTTAATATATGTGCAGCTTTTAAAGCTTAGAGAGGAGTAAGCCTTTCTTCTGGGGAACCTGGTACTTGGCAAATAAATGCCATGATGATTGCTCCGCAGTACTGTGAAAATGCACGTCTGCCTTATCTGTAATTTCTATACCTGTGTGATACATCAAGCAGAAGAGAAAATTACCTTTGTTCTTATTTCTATCTACATTCTGTAGCTGCAGCCAGAGATTCTGATGTTGTATCCCCCTAAGTGGAAGGAAAATCTAGGAAGTAGCTAGAGAGATAGCAATGAATTGACTATAATTATCAACTTCACTGATCCCAGCATTGAGAAAGAAAAATTTGGTTTTAAGGAACAGCCATCACAGAGGTAATTAGCTTTTTAAAAAGCCTTGTTTTGATAGGCTGGCATATTTTCAGATAACAGGGTTATAAATGCAGTGCTTGATCTATAATTACTTGCTGGAGCTATAGGTCTCCTTTTACGTGACAAATAAAACTGAGACAGTTGGTAAGTAAATGAGACCTTTTTTTCTCCTGAATGTTAGGAGTTTCACATCTTATCTGCTCAGAATCCTGAAATGGTTATCTCTACAATAAATTAGTATTTGCAAGGTCGTTCCATTTAGCTATTCTAAAGATCGTGAATAGAAGCAGAAGGGGATATAAGAAAGGTATTTACTTTGAGGAGCTAAATGGGGAATAATTTGAACTCAATTCTTTCCTACAGTGTTAATTAATGATTTCACACATTTTTATCATGTTAAGGGTGAAAGGCTAAGCATACTGGCTCCAGAAAGAGCTAAATTAATCTTCTACTACTGATCACTGTCTGCTGTGGGAATTCACTGTATTATGTGCAGATACCGGTGAATCATTATTCATCTGGATGACTGAACTCTTCCAAGTTATAATTGGTGAATTTATCTAATTAGACTTAGATAAGAATAAAGGTGAGATTAGTTGTATTTTTTATTTTAAAAACCTGCAAAAACGTCTTTGTACACCTGGTTGGTATTCATTTGATTCTGATTGTGGTGCTTATATCAAATATATTCCTTGGAATGACAGAAATAATATGCCCATTAATTACTACAGTACCAATTAATCAAGTATCAAGCATATGTCCTCACACAGCTAAAATTTTTGTTGGTGAAACTGTACCTCAGAGTTCATTCATGCTCCTGAAATGGATGAAATTTGCAAGAAATAGCTTCTTTCCATATCTACTGAAAATGCAGTAGGTAACTAAATCAGGTATTTGTCAGGTTTCACAGCCTGCTCAGTGAGTGTCTTGCTCAGTGTTGTACACTAGCACTTCTAGCTGGCAGATCCATTGTCTAGATGGGCAAAAGAAGTTTTTTAAGCCCAATTAACTAAAGAAAAGGTTTCCTTGGTGGGGATTCCCTATATTAACACTTGAACAACTTCTCTTGGAAGTACTAAACCTTCATTTCAATGCATTTGTTGTGGGTTGAAAAGAAAGAACCAGTATCTTGACACTGGACAGCTGCTTAGAATTTTGCAGATGAAAACCAACAATATGAAAAAAGCCTGCCTTAACTGTTCTGCTGCCACTGTGCCCAGAGATGCTTAAGACAAGGGATGGTAGTGCTTTATACCCCAGATCTAAATGACTCTTGTGCCAGAACAAGTGTAGTTGCAGAGTGTGAATAAAACTCTGGGTCTACGACTGTATTTATTCAAGGAGGTTTTTTTTTCCCCAGTCCATAGCATAATGTAGCTGTGTTCATGCTAGGTCATTCTAAAGAATGCCGGTACCCACATACCATAAGATGTTCCAGCAGCTAAACCCATCATTTGTCAAGAGTTCTTTTCCTTCAGAGATGAGTAGCGGTTGCTTGCCTTATCCTACAGGGAGGTTTGTTCAGGCCTAAGTGCACTGTCATAATTCAGAGTTGTGTCCTCCCCCACATAGTTGCTCTCCTATTTTTAAAGTCTGCAATATTTGTAAGCTTGGAAACCAATTTATTTGTTTTAGAAAAGAAACCTTGCTCTTGGACTGGTTTGCCAAGGTGGGTATTTTGGACCCTGAATAAAGCAGTATATTTTTTTCTTCCTGTAAATTCAGAGCATGGAGAAATCCCCTGGGTACATTGTGTGTGATTAGATGGAGCAGGAACAGTTAGATAATTGCCAAATTTTGCAATATAAATGTCTGCTTAGTGTCTTTTTCCAAGAGACTTGTATTACAATGGAAGTAACGTCATATATGACACTGGTCAAGTGGCATGTATTAATACTGTTTTAGCACTCATCTTGCATTTGGAGTTCTGTGAATTCCTTGAAAACACAGCTAAGTTGAGGTTGATAGATTATGGCCTGTGTCTTTTTCTTGTTTTCTTCATCTGTTGGCATCCTGCCTTTTCAGCCAGCTGCACTGTATTAGTGCACAGCATTAGTCTCAACCCTTTGTAGGGAGCTCTTAAACTTTGTAGAAGTCAAGTAATGACACAGAAGTTTAGGTGTACCGTATTCTGTGCTGTGAGGTGGATGTGAGCTTATCAGGAACAAAGATGTTCTCAAGGGATGCAAGACCCTCTATGCAGACACACTTGTGAACATGATGATGTTTTAAAGGGGTGCTCCCCTCCTTTGAATTTTGGAGAGAGTGAAACTTTAGTTTTGAGTTAGTATCTGAACTCCTGCCCTTCATTCTTGATTCTTCAGTTATCAGTTTAATCTCATTTTTTTTATGTGCCTGCAAGCTGCAGGAAATGCTTTCTGGGGAACCTGGAGTTATCTTCAGCCTGCACTGTTAGCTGGGGGGGCTTCCCTCTACTTCTAAAAGCTGAGGTAATGTGTTGTCTTCCATGGCCTAAGAGTGGTCAAGCAGAGGAAGATGCTTGAATCTGTCTACACCCTTGTAACAGGGTAGAAATGTTTCTCCAATCTGGTTTGTTCTGGAGCATCAGACTGCCCATCAGAGCAAACCTGTGATCTGCAACAGTGTCTGGGCCCAGAGGTTGTCTTTGTGTAGAGCACAGATCCTGTGATCAGCTATTCAGAGGCATGGTACAAAGCTGGAAATGATACCAATCAGAAAGAGCTGTATATAAAATAGCTTTCTGATAGCGAAAATTATAAAATAATTTTACTCCTAACCCTGCCAGATACTGAATGCTTCTCAAGGATGGATAAAGTACCAGTCAGCCTGCAAGACTCCTGGTGAAAAAAGGATGATCACACTGCATTTTAGATCACATGAACTAACGTAAGGCTTCTAGGGGCAAAACGTGCTAGTTCTGGTGCTGGGAGGTGGTCAGCAGAGCTGCCTGTGTAAGGGGACCCACATAAAATTTACATTTAGAAAAACTCACAACCGTAACATGTAAATTAGGATTTTCCTAAGTCTGGAAAGTGTGGCTGGTACTCTACATTCTCATGACCTGACATTGTGAATGCTTCCTAATGTATTCCCTTTCTTCGATGTGTACAACAGGGTGGAAGAAAATATGAATGAGTGTGCTGGTCTGAGGTGGCAGGGGATTTTTGGAGTAGGAAGGAGGAGGCAGTATGTGGGTGAGAAAAAATGAGGCAGAGTGAAACACTGCATCTAAATGAAGTGCTGTATTCTCCCTCTCCAGAGCAGGCACGGAGAGGCTATTCTACTGGCAAGGAGAGCTGTTGTTACCCATGCTGTTAAGACTTCAGCTAATCTAAGGAGAGAAGTCTGACTCTGAAGAGTTAGTGTGCTGCTTGACCCTATCACAAGATAATATTCTGTAGCAAATGCTGCGAAGAATGTGAACTCAACAGCTTCTGGGGAGAAAAATTGGCAGGAAGGCAAGTAGAAGCAGACTGTGAGACATTTCTTACAAACTGTGCTTAGAAACCAATCTGTTCTTCTTTATTGTTCTCTGATGAAGGGGGGGATTAGAAATGGTACAGACAGCCTTGAGGCTTGTGATAATACAGTATCTGTAGCTTTTCCAGTTGGAGGCTTAAACAATCAATGCGAAAAAAGTGTAAGAATCCACTAAAATAAATTTCTGAACATGTACATGTCAAAACCTCCGCCTCAGGAGCAAATTGTTTTAGGCAGGAGAGGAAAGATTGGATTAATTGAAAGAACACAATTTTAAATGTGTTTAAACTTTGTTCCTGCTTTGCTTATAGTTTGGCTAAGGTAAATATCTAAGGTTGTGAGTTCTTAATGTAAGCACAAATACATTGTCCTGCTCTGTTAATAGCCCCGATGTGTTCTCACGAAGTCAAATGTATGAATAAGACTTGTGGGAGCAGGGTTGGCTGTTGTGCCATGGGCCTTCATCACCCTCTGCATCAGCAGAAGCAGCCTGTGCTCTAAATATGGTTTTGCATTGTATGGTTGTTGACAAATCATGTGTTTGATCGCTCTGAAACCCTCTTGTGACTCGTCTCGTGTATGGTAGGCAGACCCGTGAGCTGGACTCAGTCACCAAGTGGTTTTGTTCCTTCTGCTTATCTTCGTTCTCTTTAAAAGAACATCTTGTCTCTGCTTGTTTTATATCAAAAGTAAGGCAAATAATCAGCAAAATTAATCAAAGTAGCTTAAAATGCGATGTGACTTTTGTGCGATGAACATTTGCCTGTCTGGGTAGATGAGTAGGCTGGCTCACAGGGCCATCTGCTGGAACCGTCTGCAAGGGAGTTTTGCTGGGAACGAGTCTAGTTCTGCGAGAGGTTAATGGCCTGATTCTAACTTCCAAACGTCCCCGACTCTTCTTAGATTATCTTTGTAAGCTGCTTCATACTTTATATTAATTCCTGACTTCACAGCAGAACTTCTTACTGTAAAAATAGAGAGCTGCTTAACTACATAATTTTAAGCTCCTTTCAAATGTTAAATGGGTTGTTTGATCTGGGAGTTGTATTGCCATGGATTACGCCACAATTTAGTCTGATATTCCGAGGAAGCATGGGTTTGTAGATGAATCTCTCAGATCAGTGAACAACGATTAACGTTGGTACTCGCTCTTCACACGAAACATCTACACTGGGGACACTTATGAGTAAGATTACAGATCAGATTTCTTGTGAATAGGCGTAAAACGGCCTGGCATACCAAGTTTGTTAAATTTGTTGTCTCTGTAATATTGAAACAGCTTTTGGATGTATTTTATTTTTATGGGCGCTGTGTAATCAGTGCAGTACCTCAGACATAACAAGCGTGTTCCTGTGTAGGGGTGCCCATGTTTGCCTGTCTGGGTGTCCAGTATGTGGCAATACCGGATATATACGAAATATGATATTTTATAACAGATTGTGATCAATCCCTTTGCAAGTTTATAATGAATAACATGGAATATATGTGTGTATATAAGAATAAATCGAGTAAGCAACACATGTAAGCACCCTTTGTTCTGTGTTTTGAGAAGCTTCAGTTTCCCTTCTAGGAGATGTCGTTACAGTGAAAGTGCAGGGTTCTTCAATTTGCATGCGATCATCTGTACTGAAGTGTATCAGTCTGCACCACCTGGCAGATATGTATTGGTGGCATAACAGGTCACAAGATTGTCTCAGGGCTGCGGCAAAGCCGAGTCTTGGTTCCAGCAGTGTTTGTAGCGGCACGCTGAAGAGCAGTACCCCGGTCACTCTTGTAATTACAGCAAGAGAAACGAAGCGGTAGCTGCTTGCTGGCATAATGGCAAATGTACTGTAGGCTAAAGGTATCCCCTGAGAATGCACTGATCCGACTGTATCCAAAAACCCTTTCATCTTGCGTCTCTGTTGTTGTCTCGAGCAGCATATACCTTCTTCACAGAGAAAAAGCAGGTTATCACATACTGCCGGTGGGCTGCACTGACCTTTTGACTTCTAAACTGTTTTCCACTTTTTTCCCCTGTTGACAATTCAGCAAATGTATGGATGGAGATGGATTTCATTACAGGTGCTTGGACTGAAATTATTTACTGCTTTCCTATTAAACCTGGCCACAAGTGTCACTGTTTATAGACCCCAGGAAAGCACAAATGTTAGCTAGTGAGTGCTACTGTGTAGAAATTTGTGCTTGGAACGATCGGCTTCCTTCTCACCAAAACAATGCACAGGAGAAAAGCAACAGTTTTTCATATTTTGTGTACATCAGACCTGTTTTGGACCAATTATTTTTTTGATAGTTCATTCTATAATTTTACCTTTCTATTCTACTCTTTTCTATTACCTTGTGGTTTAATCCCAGCCAGCAACTGAGCCCTACACAGCCACTTGCTCGCACTCCCCCAGCGGTACAGGGAGAGACTCGGCAGGTAAAAGTGAGACCTTGTGGTTTTGAGATAAGAACAGTTTAATAATTGAAATAAAATAACAATAAAAGTAATGAAAAGGAAAATAACAAAAAGAAATAAACCCTGAGAAAGACAAGTGATGCAAATAAAAAAGGCAAACCACCAAACCAATTGCTCACTGCCAACCAACTGATGCCCAGCCTTTCCCAGAGCACCTGCTCCTGGCCAGCTTTCCTCCTAGTTTATATGCTGAGCACAATGTCATATGGTATGGAATATCCCTTTGGTCAGTTGGGGTCAGGTGTCTGGGCTGTGTTTCCCCCCAGCCTCCTTGCTGGCAGGGCAGTATGAGAAGCTGAAAGGTCCTTGACTTGTTGCTGAGCAGTGCTTACACTAACTAAAACATCAGCGTGTTATCAACATTATTCTCATACTAAATACAAATGACATTAACTCTATCCCAGCTGAAACCAGGACGTAACTGTTCTAAAAGGATGTCAAAATGGAGTGCATTATGTCATGAAGGATGGGTTGGACTGTGGAAATAAGGAAGTCATCTCCTCTGTGAGAGACGTTAGAAAATGCCTGCAGTACTAGGCAATTAACTTGGCAACATGAGTAAAGTAGAGCTAATGAAGATCTGACCATTGGGGTAGATGGGAGGCCTGGTGTGCTATTGTTTCATATTCTTATTTCTGTCCTGTAAGTTTTTGGCTAAATGCAAGAGCTGTCTCGTAACTCTGAACTTCTTTGTAAAGGCATGCCAAGTTCACCTGGGAAAAAATGTCCTGTGTTGGGAAATGGCATTTTATCTGCAGAGTCCAGTTTTGCTCCTGATTTACTGTGCTGATTACTGGTCTCAGGGTTGTCTACACCAGTGGAAGTTGTTTGCACAGCAGTACTGGGCTACTGCAAATGGTGCCTCCATTGTCCAACTCCAGCTGCATCTCTTCCCTGTGGCATCACTTTGGTAGGTGAAAACATTGTTTGGTCTGTGTGGGAGTAGGTAGGCTGTGGGTTTTTTGCCGTGTGACATATTGGATTTGTGATGTACAGTGTGACTGTACCAGTTAAAGTACTGAGGCAGATCACTTTCTTGTGAGGGTCCACAAGTTCCACAGAACTGGTTCTGAACAAGCTATCGCTGAACACAAGGGCAGGAAAACATGGCCCACCAAAGAACTGTAAAAGGGTACTTCGTAAATTGGACAAAACCTTGCATTCGCAGTAAAAAATG
>NW_010262136.1:49480-72236 GCF_000690775.1 Eurypyga helias | reverse complement strand
GCACGGGAATACAATTTCCCTGCTGATATCCCATCCGTTTGTCTTCTCTCAGCATTAGTTTCAGAGCAGGCAGCTCAGGTTACGGAGAGAGGGAGGGTTGGTCAGAGCCCCAGGAAAAAAGACCATCCATCGCTCTAGGACTCTGATAGCTGCGGCGGGAGAACTGAATTGCTTCTAGCAGCTCATCAGTGCCTCAGCATCTTTATGTTGCTGTGCAACTTGATTTTTTTTTTTTGGTTAGTTTTGGATGGTGAGAAACATCTTTGTGCCCTTGGGTGAACAGTTTTATTTAAGGTCCAGAAATGAAGAGAAATAGCCTGTCCTCCTTCCACGTCTCTCTGTGGTTGCTGTTCACAGCGGTGATACTTCAAGGTGAGAATACTGCTTGATAGCTAAGTGTTGCATTGAGGTTTATTTTACTCAGATCAGAGCTGGTGTCCTGATGCGTCTTACACAGTTGAGCTCCCGAAGTCTTTCATCTGTTTTGTTTTGTCTCACTGATGCATAGACAATGTGAATGATACTGTACAGCCAGAAACTCTCAGTGAAGCTTTGATTTGTTAGGATTTCTTTTTAATCAGGAAGGCTTGCTTTGAACTCTCATTAGCCCAGGAAGTCACTGTGAGTCACCAGGGTGTGATGCATTCCAAAGCCCTTGCTTTCTACATAGTTCCAGCTGGCATTTGCGCAAATCTTGTGTCGCTGTCCTTGCCCTTTGCTTGCAGAGGTGTGTGAATCGACCTGAAGGTAATACAGAGACTGCCGAGAGAAAATGTGATGCGCAAAACTGTGTGGAAAAAGTGTCATTTCGGTGAATTGTCCTTCGTGTCCAGTGTCCTGGATAGCAAGAAGCATCTCCAAATTCATGGTTTGGAGAAGGAGTTGGTGCAAGGGTGTGTTCATACGTCATGCAATTGGCAATTTGTGAAGAAAAGCTGCTCAGACTTTCCCAGGTGGCAGTTAAAAAAGAAGAGTAAACTCTGAAAGCAGCATGAATCTGTCAGTGCTGCATCCGTGGAGATGCAACAAGTCATTAGCCTGGGAGCAGGTTTGACTTCAGACTTCGCTCCTAATTTTAGCTAGGCAGATGTGTGACTCTTAAGTCAATAATCTCTATGTCTATGAAAGACACAAGTAAAACAAAGGTAGTGATATTTACCTTCAAAAAAGGCAGGAATCTCTGTATGCAGAGATTTTTTCAGTGAGTGTGAAAAGCTATTAATTTGCTATACTTAGTAGAAGTAGGTATTCATTTACTACAGGTGAATGCTGTTCTTATTGGAATAGCTTCATCATATACTATTTCAGCATGAAATGATATTCTACAGTATATGAAGGATAAATGTAGTAAATACCACTTGAAGCTGTAGAAAGAGGATATCTTCTGATACTGATCAGGGCTTAATCTGAACCAATCTGTATTATCTAGCTGTAGAATCAGCCAAAGGAAAATATGCTCACATGCTGTTTAATAAACTGTTTGAAGACTACTCCAATGCTCTAAGACCAGTGGAAGACACAGATAAAGTACTGAATGTCACCCTTCAGATCACATTGTCCCAAATTAAGGACATGGTGAGTAGTACAGTTCTGTTTTTCTAAAGATGTGCAGAAACGTGTTAGCCGTAAGCCTTTTGCTTGGAGGAGGAAAAGCAACTTGTGTTTTGTTGTGATAACTTCAGTAACGCTCCTTGTGTTCTTCAGTTATCCGTAGATTCTTACCTGATTGCACCACTAAGACTTCCCCTGTAAACTTAGAGCTGCTGAATTAAGACTTCTTTTGTAGTTAGGTTTTGGTATCGCACCCTCCAGGCAACTTTTGCTGAGTTTTCAATGCAATGAGCAAATGCTTTTTCTAAGAGGCAGTTAATTTCTACATAAACTCCCTGGTTTAGCCTTCAGTAACTTTTTTAATAAATTTGGTTGAGCCAGATTTACTTTTAAGGCAAAAGAAAAAGGGTCTGGGAGGAGAACAGAAAAATCACTTTTGTGCCTTCTGAATTACAACTTCCAGGCCACAGCAATCTTTCAGAGAGTTTGTTAGGCCGAATCTGTTAGCTGTTTGGTATTCTGAAGCTTGCAAAAGGAAATTCTTAAGATACTGGAGCCTTAGGCAACTCTGATTAAAGCTAAGGGAGGATGTGTGGTAAAGAAGGTTTGGACAAGGCAAAGTCCAAATAAGTAAGCCCCCTGTACAGTGTATGGCCTTATGTACCTGCCTGAGAAATACTTCTTGTGGCCTGTCAGCATTCTGACCTGCTTTGGACACTACTTTAGAGTTATGCAACAAACACTGCCTGCATCTAAGATGTGATTTTGTCACCTTCAGCTAGAAATATTTCTACATTTTTATGCAGGATGAACGGAACCAGATTTTGTCAGCTTACTTATGGATTCGACAAAGCTGGTATGATGCATATCTCAGATGGGACAAAGATAAATATGATGGGTTGGATTCTATCAGGATTCCGAGCAATCTGGTTTGGAGACCAGATATTGTCCTGTATAACAAGTGAGTGTGTCTGGAGAAAATGAGCTTGAATATTTGTCTGAGGGAGGGAGGGGGTTGAAGGAGGAATAGACGCACAGAGTCTGAGCTTTCATCACTTCCCCTTACCTTAGCAAGGGGTATGTTTGTTGTCCTAACATTTGTTGTTGATCATCTAAATATTTTGCAATAAAGCCATAGGCAAGATTTGGCAATTGATTATGTTACACGGGAAAGCTATTTTGAAGTTCTCTGCAGTGGGAATTGAATACCCTGGCAGTCTGAAGTGCTTTCTGCTGGGGCTGCTGAAGAGCTCTGGAAGGTTGTGTGTCCACAAAAAGGTGATATGCGAAGGCTGCACTCCTTGTCAGCTCTCCCAGGCCGGTAGTGTCCAGCAGATTATTTTCACCTTTGAATGGATTTTTGTCCTACTGTATCCTGTTTGAGGTCAAGTTTGAAGAAGTGATGGCCAAAAAATACGACATAATTTAACAGCACTGACTTTTGGCATTAATGGGCACCAGTACTTATAAATGATAGTTAATAGTAAATTCCCAATAAAATGCAGTATAAATATAAATATGATTCCAGAAGCATGTTTTTAATGCTGTGAAGCAAGCGTTTTCCCCGCCCCCCTTCCCTGGCCCACACTCTAGGTTTTGCCTGTCGATTCCTGACTGTCACTTTTCTCTCTTCTAGGGCTGATGATGACTTTTCAGAACCAGTGAATACTAATGTTGTGCTGAGATATGATGGAAAAATCACCTGGGACGCACCTGCTATCACAAAGAGTTCATGTGTAGTGGATGTATCTTACTTTCCTTTTGACAGCCAGCAGTGCAACCTTACGTTTGGGTCCTGGACCTATAATGGTAATCAGGTAGACATCATCAATTCTCTTGATCGTGGTGACCTCTCTGACTTCGTAGAAGATGTGGAATGGGAGATTCGTGGTATGCCAGCAGTTAAGAATGTCATCACTTACGGCTGCTGCTCTGAGCCTTATCCAGACGTGACCTTCACATTGATTTTGAAAAGGAAGTCGTCTTTCTACATATTTAATCTGTTGCTTCCTTGCATTTTGATCTCTTTCCTGGCCCCACTGGGATTCTATCTCCCTGCAGACTCTGGGGAAAAAGTGTCTCTGGGCGTTACAGTTCTCCTTGCTCTGACTGTGTTCCAGCTGATGGTTGCAGAGATCATGCCCCCCTCTGAAAATGTACCTTTGATAGGTAAGCTTTTACACACTCTGTCTTTAAACGTGGCTTGTTAATAGTGGGGCTGTATGTCAGGGAGACCATAAGTAATTTGTGGCTTCTGGGAATATAAAGGTGCTGCATTTTTAAAACATAGTGAAATACACCATGAAACAATGAAATTTTTAGAACAGAGTGAAATGTGCGTGGAATTTGTACAGGCATGCTGAAGCTCTTTAAGGTTAATTTGTGTTTATTTTAGATTACTTATTAGCTAGCTATTTCTATTTATTAAATATAGTTAGAAATATAGAACTATTTTATCACATATTGTTATAAATGGAAAACAATTTTAGAACCAGGGTACAAGGCGTAAGCAAGAGCGGCACACACAAAGATCAGACTGTTTCAGTATATGTTTCTGTCAGATCCAGATGGTTGGACGGCCTGTCTGGGACACCCAGGGTTGACTTAATATCCCAGAGTCGTTACATTGCATTGTCATGCCTGGCGATCCATTACGCTGAATTTTAATTCACATCTGAGGGTTCAGAAGAGCTGATGTGTAGTGAAAGGGGGGTGATCGGCACGGTCGCTTCTGCCAGGACCCTCTTCCTGTCCCTGGCTGCTCTGTCCCCTGGGACAGGAGGCTGCTCGGCTGCCCTGGTGGGATTTCTGGAGGTCTAGGAACATGCTTGACTGCACGCTGGCTTCCAGCTTCATTAAGATAATTCAAATCTCATTCTTATTATTTTCGTTATTACTGTATATGTGAAAATTACATGGCTTACTGCGACCAAAAACTAGACAATGAATAGGAAAGCTGAATGCATTTCCCACACCAGCAGCAACTATTCCTGCCCATAATACAGGCTTTCTGTACTGGGAAGTGGCTGAGGGGCATAGTTTGCATTCCCGGTATATGCCAATCTGTTCCTTGGCCTGGATGAGCTTTGTCCTTATTTGGACTAACCGTGCTAAATTTGCGCAGTCTGAAGAAAACCCAGACAGCAAATCTCAACAGGCAACGGAGCCTTTAGCTCTGTGCTGGCCTCTCAGCTGTCAGTACTCTTGTGGACACCAGCAAGGTCTGGATATTCGCTGGCCCGGGCGAACGCCAGGGAATCTGCCTGCTGGTGTGGGGTGCATCAGTAGCTCCAGCAAAGCACTGTCACCACTTCTGAAGTTGGATTTCTAATGTGCCACGTGAAGCCATCAACCCTGCAATTTTACAGACACCAGGAAGAAAGCAAGAGTCCTCATACACATTTTTAATCTGTTTTTTTTTTTTAATGGATGTAGTTTGAGAAATCAGAGGGTTTTGGCTTGCAAATATATACCATGTTAATACAGTAGTCACTTACTCATCCCATAAAGGCATGCCAGTAATGAGTTTTCTTTGTTTTTAAGTGGTAAATTGAGGTGAGTATAGAGAATCAGGGTGATTAAAAACTGGTTTCACTTGCGCTTCTGTTTAGCACTATGTTGTCATTATTTCTGCACTGAATTTTTTTATTAGGGTAGCATCTTTAATATGATTTTATTTTGTGTTCCAGGAAAGTATTACATAGCAACTATGACCATGATCACAGCTTCCACCGCACTGACGATCATCATAATGAATCTCCATCACTGTGGCTCAGAAGCAAAGCCTGTTCCACAGTGGGCCAAGGTGGTTATTTTGGACTACATGTCAAAAATCTTCTTCGTTTACGATGTGGGTGAAAATTGCACGAGCCCAAAAAGAGAGAAGGAAGAAGAACGTAAGTTAGAGGGGGATGATGGGTGTCGGAGAAGGCACAAAGAGGTAAGGAGTCACCTTTCTAATAGGAATGATGGCTGTGATCTCAAGGAGAAGCTCAATGGAAATTTGAATAAAAGCTATGGAGTTCATGGTGAAAATGTTAGAGAGACTGTTAATTGCTGTTCCTGTTACAAAATACTGATTAAAAATATTGAGTATATTGCTAATTGTGTTCGAGACCATAAAGCAAACCGGGCCAAAGGAATTGAGTGGAAAAAAGTTGCAAAAGTGATGGACAGGTTTTTCATGTGGATTTTCTTTATCATGGTGTTTTTTATGAGCGTGCTGATTGTTGGGAAAGCAGCTTAACTGAAGATGAACACGTTCCTTTTTGTCTGGGTTAGCATGTGTCGGTGGAGCTCCAGGACAGGAGTGCTTTTGAGATCCGTGTCTTGCATTCTGCAACAATAAACCAATAGGTTCTGTAGGCTGTGACAGCGTGTTGAGACACTGCTCAGCTGAGGGCCTTGTTGGTGACTGTCCTTGCCTTTTGGTGCGGGAGTGCTGCCCTGATGAGGCTGCCGGGTAAGCACCCTCTGCTCCGTCTTGGCGGGTGGTGGCCATGGTTCCAGGCTCAGTGCAGTGGAGCGTTGCAGCGAGGGAGCAGACAGCCTGGCAGGGAGCATGGTATTTGAAGGGCTGCCTCTCTCTGCACCTTGTAACCTGACCAGCCCTTTCTCTCCCCCAGAAACAGAATGTGTACTTGTGAGATGGTGGCAGTTCCTGGAAATCATCCCTTCGTGGCATTGCCTTTTCTCCTTTTTTAGCTTGTGTTCCTAATTTACCTTTTTGTTATGGTTCTTTCTGTTCACTGCTCCTATCATTCCACAGGCTCTACATGTCTATCTGCTGTGCCTTTCACTTCTAATACCATCAAGCTTACTGAGTATGATGGTTACGTTGAGCTTCCTCTTGATCATTTCCTGCTACTGAATATTACCCTATTGCCACCATGGCTCCAGGAAGCCAAATTCCCAGGACTTCTTCCTCATCAAGTCAGAGAGTCTTTCTTACATTCTCTTGAGCCCAATAATATGAAGGACTTCTGTCCTCCCTAGATGTCTCATTCCCCTGGGCATTTGTGCAAAATGGGCCTTTATATGTTAAAATGAGACAACTGAAATAGGAGGCTGTGACTTTTTCCTCTGCTCACTTTATTGCCCTTCACCACTGTTCACCCCATGTGTCCCTTGTCCACTCTTACATCCTCTTCTGTACTTAAATTTTGAACTGTTTACAGGAATGCTGAGGTTGCTCTGTGCAATACTTAGCACAAAAGCCTGATCTTACAGGCTCGTTAAAGCACTGCCATAATCAACATTTCCCACTCAACACCTTAGTATTTATGTGTATGTGTTTGTTGCTGACAACACCAAAACCCCAGTTTCTGTGTCTTAATTTCTTAATTTAAACCCTCTCAGACTAACAGAGCTCTGGAGGATGTCTCATACAGTAAAGTGAGAAGCTAGTGCCCCAGGCGTGCCCGTTGCGGATAAATTGCTTTTACAAAGCACCCTGAACTTTGAAACCATGATATTCTAGATGCAGTGGGAGAGGCAGAATTACACTGTAATGGATCCCAGTCAAAAGTTCATATGATTTTCATAATTGTTGCAGTTAATAGAAGCATACCTGTGAAACTGTAACTTAAGAGCAAGGAGTCAAAATGGCAAAGTGATGCGCTTGTTATGCTCAGATCTGTTGGAAGAAAGGATATTGTAATTATGATGATGTAAATAATGCATTGAATTGCTAATGACAGGGTTTTTTTGTGTGGAATAATTAATGCTGTAAGCTTATCAGGATTCTCATACATAATGCAAGCCTCAAAGTCCAGGTTTTAATGTAAAGCTAGACTGGGTGGCTAGCCACGAATAAACTCTGTATGTGGAAAAAGTCTCAAGTGTGTTCCCAGTATATTATCAGTTCCCAGTCAACCAGGATAACTTTGAATAGCTCCCTTAAAAGACAAGCTGTTCGCTTTCACTGTGCAGAAATATGGTTGCATCCATTTGTCATGGAGTTCAGGATTTGGCATTTATACTGCCTGTTTGAGGAAACTTGTTTGTTGTTGTGGGGAAAAAAAAAAAGTCCTAAAAGCGAAGGGAGCAAAGTATTTAAAGATAAGGATAAAATATTCAGAGTATGAGTCTTCAGCGTGGAAAACTGATGACCAAGGGTTTATTCAAGGCTTATGGGTGGCATAAAGAAAGCAGGGATGAAAGTCTGGGCAGGCTGTGTCCAAGGGTGGTGCCAGCAAGTCAAACACCAACTCCCGTCCTGGGACTGTATCGCAGCAGCAGGTCTGTTCTGGGGTAGGTTGCCCAGAGAAGCTGTGGATGCCCCATCCCTGGAAGTGTTCAAGGCCAGGCTGGATGAGGCTTTGAGCAACCTGGTCTAGTGGAAGGGGTCCCTGCCCATGGCAGGGGGTTGGAACTAGATGGTCTTTAAGGTCCCTTCCAACCCAAACCATTCTATGATTTGGTGAGACAAATCTCTCCCCTTATAGCTAAGGGATGGGATTTTTTCATAAATACTTAACACTAACAGAGCAAACCCAAGGGTAGACTGGCCCCTCACCCCCTTGCACTGAACCATAGTGTAATGCAAGTGAGCTTGAGAGTTTGGTGTTGAGGTATGGGCAAAATTTTGTCACTTTCAGGTATGCTCCCTTAGTTCTGCTTTTGAATGTCACATTCACTGCCCTGCAGAGGTTGCTTGAACAATAAGAACGAGCATTTCTCTCCACCATGGTTCAAAGCGGTCTGGGCTGGACATGTGCTTACTTGGCACAGCACCCGTGAGCTGCGTGTCCCTGCGGTGCTTCCAGCCAAGCAAATTTTGTGTCGCTGGCAGCATTACACTGGGACCTTCGGTCCTCAAGGCACCAGCAGCTAACCAGCCTGGAGGTCCTGGCCCTGGAGGAGGGGAGGAAAGGTGAAGGGTGGTGGTGAGTCCAGGGCTCAGGTGTCTCTGCTTGCAGGAGCTCCTCCTGGGGAGATAGTTCCTCACCTAAATCCTGAGACCTGCAGGGGTCGTACGAGTGCTGTTCTAGTGCTTCAAGGCACTGCTTGTAGGCAATTTTTTAAGGATCAAAAAAAGAAAAGACCCAACAAGCTGCTTTTAACCCTAAATGTTCTGTTTCCTCCAAGGTGCAACAAGTGATGTAGCCTTGGTGCCCTGTTAGCACGGTTGTTCCTGCTAACCTTTTTATTAAGGTCTAAGAAGAATTGTTTTCCATAGGCAAGTACAAAGATTGCTGGTCTGAAAGGCCGTTTCATGGCTTCCTCAGAAGCCACGCTGTGATTTATTAGCCTGCAGATCACACTATAGTCTTATGAGCAGAACTGATTTGAGGTGGTCTGTTAGTCCTCAAAATACTGCAGATCGAAGGCTTCATGGGCAGTGGAGACTGATCCTACTCCTGGTCAGGACAGTCTGGCATATTGCTGAGAGCAATGAAAATGCCTGCTGAAGGTATTGGATGCTATGGCTAGTGGAGCTTGAGCCCTCAGCCAGGTCAGCAGAGATGTGGCTGGTTAGGTTTCTGGCCAAGTAGCTTGGGAAAAGAGAGGATTTGGGAAAAGAGAGGATTTTTGCCAATGGCTTTCTTCCATTGATCTTGCTCTTCTCTGAGTTGCTCTGAGTTCTTAGATGAGGCTTTGAGCAACCTGGTCTAGTGGAAGGTGTCCCTGCCCATGGCAGGGGGGTTGGAACTAGATGGTCTTTAAGGTCCCTTCCAACCCAAACCATTCTATGATTCTATGATTCTGAGAGTAGAAAGAATCCTGTTACACCTAGATTATGACCACAGCCACTATAAGAAGCAATGTTAGCATCATGGTACTGTTCCCTGAGCCCCACAACTGTGCCTCCTTGAGTTCAGTAGCCACAGATGTTGACTGGATAGGACAACATCCCTGACATGGAAGAGGGATCATTTGCTGTCGCTATTACTTTGCAACTAACCTCATACCCTGCTCACTGCAAACACAAAGAGAGTCCTCCCTCTTTATGAGACTCTCTATAGCCAGCTAGACTGCGGAGGGGGAAATCATTGAGGCAGTTCCATAGATTGCTTTTACTTCAGAAGATGGACACATTGGTAAATGGAATTTGTAACACTTCTGAAGAAGGCAGAAGAGACAGCGTTCTGGCTGGTTCATTGTCATCCCAGCCCGCCCTTGTTCCTGGAGGTGATGGTTCTTCTCAAAAAGCCAACTTCCACTGTCACATGCAATTGTAATCCTCTGGAGGATTCCTGAAGTGTGGAGACTGTGCAACTCGTATGAGGTAACAGATGTAGTAAGAGTGTTCTGGAGGTAATTTGGTCCAGCTGGAGTGACCCACAATGCTTAAATTCCAGCCTGGGCCTTGCCTGTGCTCTAACCTTCCCCCAGGACACTGTTTCCATTACACCTGCTTCTGCTCCTTGGAGGTTGTCCTCTTGAGCCCAGCTGGGCAGGTGATTCCTTCCCCTTCTCTCTGTCCCAGAGGGACTCTCCCTTGGTGCTCTCCCTGCGTGTGGCAGAGGAGGCAATGCTTCTGAGAAGGCGGAATGGCTGCAGACACTACCAGGCTCTGCCATCAGTCTGGATGTATTTGCATGAATGGTCGTATGGTCAGCTTGGGGAGCAGGACTTCAGCTTGTGCAGCAGCAAAACTTTAAGTGATTGCTCATTTCCCCTGTGCTGCAGCAGTCACTGTTATATTGTTGTTTTGCAGTGTGTATTTTCTTTGAAAAACAACAAACACAAAAAAGCAGCCAGAACAAGAAGGTAATTATTAACCAGATTTGTTTGAGTATTGGTGTAAATCCATGAAATGCATCAAGCCCTGCCTATAGTGAAGGAGCATGGGGCAGTTACTGATTTCAGAAATTTCTGTCCATAGAGGACATCTGATGAGTTACAGGTGGTGAACTCATCCCTCCCTTGCAGGGATGGATGCAATGGGACCTAAAATTGCAGGTCTTGCACATGGATGATGGGGCTTTATCATAGACTGGAGAGTGCCAATGGACAGATTTGCAGTTGTTTGGCATCTAGTATCAATGAGACGCTTTAGGACACTGAAAATGAGGCACCAAAATATCATTGTACCTCTGGGCCACGGTCCTGCTGCTGGTGGTTTTGCTGGGACCGAGGCTGCCTGTTGTGGCTTGCCTAGCAGCAAGCACTCTATGGTTTTCTTGCAAGATGTGTGAATAAATTGCTCTAGATGGGGGTGAATACAAGACAGAACAGAGTGATAATGGGGTTTTTTTCATCGCCTTATATGTTTAGTGGGGATGCTTTGCTAGGACAGTGTGTATCATCAGTGATTTCCCTATTCCTTCTGCTTAACGACTGTAGCTTTTTTTTCCCCCAAAATTACGCATTTCTTGACAAGTTTACAGATGCACTTGTTAGAGCACAGCACTGGAATAGCTACTTTGGCTAAGCTCTGGATCCCGCCTAGGCTGCCGGCACCTGTGGGTGCTTCGTGCTGTGGCAGCAGGACCACCGCCTTGGAGGTGTCCCAGAGGTGTGTTGGGACTTCCCTACAGCTCTGCAGTTCTCATGTGTTGACCCTTCAGGTGCACCCAGCTGTTACCGTTGAACAAACAAACACAGGCAATTTGTGTCACAGAGATAAAGATTTCTCTTAAAATGGATTAAATCTGCAGGGAAAGGGGATAGAGAATTACTTTAATCCAGATAGAGCTGTGGGGAGTGTGTGCACCCAACAAGACCCAGCTTTGTTAGAATTTCGTTGCCCTCTACCTGGTATGTGAGCCTCCCCTCTTTTTATCACTCCTATGGGTTATTCTGTCTCACTGTAAGCAATATCTCTCCAGACAGCAACTTTATCTATACCAAGTAATTCACCTAATTGCATGCTGTTCAGAGAAAAGGGTTTCACTCTGGTACCGAGCTAGAAGTTCCAAGGTTCACCACAAAACTGACTGAAAAGTATCTTGTTGGGGGATCTGTAGAGTCACTTGTAGTTTGCTCTTGTTCCCTTAAATACCGTCCAACAGCTCTAGATCCTGTGCGAAATCCGCTGGGTCACTTTTATAACCTCAGTACATCATCACTATGTGACGTTTTGCAAACCTTCTCCCGTGAGAAGATGGATGCAAATACCTTTCGCTGCACTGGGGGACGGTAGCACAGCCTAGCTCCTGTCTCGGCTCTTCTGCTCCGACCTCGCCGAGTTAAATGGCAGGGGTTTATTACATCCTTTCTATCTGGGTTCATTTTTTTTTCAGCCTCTGAATCTACTAATTGCTGCTTGTCGATTTTCCTGGTGGTAAAGGTCACAAAGATAACTTGGCCCCTATAGCTCTTGGTGCATCTCAGGTTATGAGAGGCGGTGTTGAAGTCTGATTAAATTAATTACGTGTCCGAGGTTTCATCACAATGAAGGACCATTTTGCTGCTGTAGTTCACTTCCATCCGATTTTTGCATGGCATCTCAGAGTTGGGTTAGGAACCTCTAATTTTGTTGGGACACAATCAGATGGTAGAATCAGCTTTGTCTGACATAAACCTGATCCTGAACTGTCTGTGGCTTAGGTGCCTTCCCCTAAATCATGAGACTGGGAACCATGCTGTCGCTTTTGGGACACTGGATGTCCTATTTGTACACAGGTGGGGCTTTGGAAAGCGAATCTGACCCTCACAAACACCCACTTTCATGATGGAGTTGTCTGCAGGGGCAAGAGTGAGCCCTGAGCGCTGGCCCTGAGCAGCTGTAGGTGCCAAAACACCGTTGTCTTATTCTCAGGTTTTGCTCCAATTTCATCAGCTCGGAGATGTTCCTAGCGAAGGCAGAACATTTCCCCCTGTTTGAGGGAACCAGGAGCAGTTGGTACCAGGGTGTCTTCATAGAAACCTGGGGTTGCCCTGCTCCTTTCATCTGGCACTCCTGGTTAGCCTTTGCTCCCTCGCGCTGAAATGCACGGCGCCGTCTCCGCTGCTTTTCCTGGAAGTCTCACTGGCAGGGTCCAGCAGGGCGGGTAGAGCCTACAGAACAGCCCTTTTTGAGCTGTTGGAAGCACGTGTGGGGGGAGGCTGTGCAGAAGCAGATACCCCTGTCCTTTCTGCATGCTGTCGCCTTCGGCTCGTCTTTGCCAAGGTGGTCCTACTGTGTTTTGTCACTGGGGACAGCATCGCAAAGGTGGCATCGCAGCTTTTCTGGAACTCTTGCAAGATAATTGGAAGTTTAGAAAGCTCTCCAGAGCAGCTGTAGCAGAGAGGACCAGTACCTGCAGAGACAGCCAGCCCAGGGACACGCATGAGTCTCAGCTATCTCCTCTTTGTGCTCCAGGGTCCCTATGGACTAGCATCGCAGCCTTGCCTTTCCTGCCAGGAGCATCTCGGAGGTACCTGCAGCTAAGCCACCGTGCTACCTGTGAAATGTAGCTTATGAGTTTAGACCTAGGCAATAAAGTACACTTATGGCTGTATGGATCAGGAGGCAAGATGCAATCCATTACATTAAATGGGAGAACCCTGAAATGCTTATGAGGGTTCATCAAAAAATAACTCAGTGAATTTTTTCATCTTCAAAGCACTTTGTAGGTACTTACATCCTTGCACTAATGAGCAAGGATATACCTACCTTCTTGCCTACCTTCCCTTTCCAGAACATCCAGCCCTCACATCTTCTCCTTTTTTACTCACTGCGTATTATTTTTCCAAAGCCCAACTTCACAGCTTCTCTGCTCCATCACTTCCCAAGTTGGAAATCATTTGCAGCATGTCCTTGGAGATGAGATTACCAACTGAAGCCAGCCTTCGTTTCACCTCGTACGCAGGACATACTGGATATATAAGCAGTTGTCCATTACATCTGCTCCTTTTCTGCCAGGCTATATTCCTAACCAGTAAGTACAGTGTTCAGGCATGAGCTGAATAGCCTGAACACTTCTGGCTACCCCTGGCACTGAAGATGCCACCTTACCTGCCAATATAAATTGCTTTCTGCAGTATGTTGTAAGCTTTAATTGTTCCAGTGGGCAGTGCAGTTGCTATTTCTCCATATACTAACCTTGAATTACCTTGTACAAAGTAGCTTCTTCATCCATAACTCCTTCCTTAAAATCAGTGGCAACAAATACCAATGCTTTCAAAATTGATCCTGGTGAGATTTTCAAGGGCACGTCACTCTGAACTGAGTTTAGTGTCTCAAAAAGCAAAAAAAAAATTTGCTTAAGCAAATTAAGCACCAGAATGAGGGCTGAATCTTCAGAACTGCGGAGCAGCTGCTGCTGGATGGCTCACCACGTCAGACTGAAACATTGATGGTCTACCACACTGTCTCCAAAGGTGAATGTTCCTTCCCACCTTCCCCACAATCAGGTGTCGTTCTCCTCTTGTTTTGGGCCCAGGAAAGTAACGTATAGTTTAATTGGCAGCAACAGTCTGACAGAAAGTAAGGGAAAGGTGCAAATTACCTGTGCAAAATAAAAAGGAAGGATGGCTGAGGGAGGTGCCTTCGGTTTGATTTGAGAGAGGGAGTACTTGTAGAGGTGTGTGTTGACAGTTACCAAATAAACAGAGAACATGTTCACCTGCAGAATTCCCCTGAGCGGGAAATGTCTGGGGGCTGGAGCAGTGTTTGGGCACAGTAGGTAAACTTGCCCTGTTCTTTTTCATCCCTGGCCATTGACTTCTGCTATTGCTGGGGTCTAAATCTTGGGCTAAATGGATCCTGCATCAGACTCCGCACAGCTGCTCCTAAATTCTGAGTGTCCAGCTGCTGAAGACATGGAAAGACCTTCCTGGGGAGTACATGAATTCTCTGTTAGGCTGTCAGTGGTGTGGAAGGAAAAAGGTACCACCACTCTGCTGCTTCTACAATGTTCATCTTGGGCCGCTTTGAAACACCCTCTTGTCTCTTAGCCTTCCTTGTAGTTGCAAGCAGGTAAGGTAAATTCAAGCTTCTTTGCAGTTTGGGCTGAGCAAGCATAGAAACAAGATTTTAAAGTAGGTACAGTTGTCCCTCCTCTGGCAAAAACCCACACATACTATGTTAGACCAGAACAGCCATTGCACAAGGCTCCTTATAGTGGGAACGTCCCACCAAAAAATCAAATTTTCACGCAAGCGGTCGCTTTGGCAACAGACCGTGAGCAAGCTGTTACCCTGCGAGCTGCCAGGCTAAGTCTTCCTACCAAGCGGGGAGGTGTTGGCAGCTCCAGCTCGCAAGACCCATCCTACAGGAGCAGAAGTGAGGGGCCGGGGCCGACGCTACAGCTGCCCAGCACTGTAGTGCTCGCTCAGCATGTGTGTTTGTCCTGCTTGGGATGCAGCTCGAGTGGATGCCTCTGAACAGCTTTTTGGCAGAAATCTCATAATGGTTTGCCCAGTTTTATCGTTTCTGGTTCCTATATCAGTTCATCCTTGACACTGATCCCTTTATGTCTCTTTAAATGTATCTATTTCTAGCTTTTATCAGTTTGCGCCTCATATTTCTGAAAAAAATATGCTTTCTTATGCCAGCTGCTAGTTGTTCAAAAGTTGCTTTCTTAGTAGAAAATTGTAATCTGCTTTATTTACCCTTCAATTAGAGATATTAGCTCATCTGGACCTGGCTTTCATTTTTGATCCTGTAACAGTCATCAGAAGCTTTTGTTCCATCTGATCAAAGCAGAAAATTAAAATGTAGAGAATCACCTCCATTTTCCTTAGCAGTCCTTTGCTTTTTGAGAAGGCGAGGCCTGTTCTTTGTTCTGTTTTCCACTCTCCTGAGCCTCATCTACTATTAAATCTTATCTTTTGGGTTGCCATTATCTTTTTGGTACAAGCAAAGCCCTAATTACACGGAATTTCTGTGTTATTAACACTGGGCAGCAGTGCCTTAGCCAGCCCTTCCGCCATTTCTTGAGGGAAATAGCTGCCTGCATAAAGCTGCCCTTTGTTTCCCTTGTTGACCTCTTGCAGGTTTTTCCACTCTACCTTCACTTTTTTTCTTCCCCCTTCCAGTTTCATTAAAAGAGTAGCTTTCATCCTTTGTTTCAGGAGGTGTGTGTTCCCACGTGTGCTTATGTGCTGGCCCTTTTGTACTGCTTTCACCTCAAACACAAGAGAGATGGAAAACTTTCAGGGAAGATGACCCGAGACCTCTAAGCCCTGTCCAACCCTATGACATTGTCCTGCCCATGACACCATGGTTGTAATGTCGAACTCCAAGGAAAAACATTCTGGAAGTGCACATAGATATACCTTAAATAACGAGTACATACACGCACACCATTCACTATGGGATTTAAACTTGTTGGTCTTATGGACTGACCCAATTAATAAATAGACATGTAGCAATTAATTAAAAAAAACCCAGAAACCTGTTCTGGTAGGATGAATCAACAATGGGAAAATATGAATGGGGGTCTAGGAAAGCTTGCCAAGCATAATCTATACTCATGCTTTTAAGTTTGTAATGAACTATCAGAAGGCTATTCTGAAATGTCTTTCTGGCAGGCATGTTCTCTTTCCCCCCCCGGCCGTGTAGCGTATGGTATCAGGATGTTTTAGTCGTCACTTCTGAAAGACTTGTCTTGAAATACCCAAAGTCGCTGAGTTATGAGTAGTTAAGATCGTTCTATGCAATCGCTCGTCTTATACCAGCCACCTCAGGGTGTTCCTAAGTTTTGTCAAAGTCAAATTTTAGAATGCTTCTCGGTAGGAATTTTCCCCGCGTGTGGTAAGATGAGAAGAAAATACCTCTGCACAGGTGAATTCTGAGCTACACTGGTCAAATCAGACTTGGGTTTGACACACACAGGGGTGCGTGCCTTCAGGGTTTCATTAATTATTTTTTTTGTCTCTTCCTTATCCAAAGGTGCTGTGACCCCTGTGGTTCACAACGGCCAGGCCAGCTCTCCCTGCAGCTTTCCCCCTTTGCAAACTTGGAAACCCATTTCTCGAGTTAAATGAGGTCAAACCTCTTGATTGCAGTGTCTGTGGGAGCGCTGCTGTCAGTTGGATCCCAAGGTGGCAGCGGGAGAAAGCCGGGGGAGGAGCAGCAGGGATGGTGCTGGAGCTTTCCCAGGAAGGGAAGGGGGCAGAACAACTTGATTTTCTTCCCCTTGTGAGAAGGAGCTATTGATGCTTGATCCTCCTCTTGCTGCTGGTCCTGTGGCCCTTCCTGAGCCTTGAGGAGGTGTGTAATGCCATTAGGCCAGCAGCAGAAGAGAGGAGAGCAGATGAGCAGCAGCTGGCAAAACAGCTGGGCTGCTGGCAGCGAGCATGGGGCCACGCTGGGCCCAGGAATTATCTTTGGGGAAAAAAAATGACAAGAATAGGGATTAAGAGAGCTGCCAGTTAATAAAAATGGCTCGTAGCACGAACTGTTAGGGCTGAGCATCAGCAGCCTCACAGGAATGGTCACCGTGCAGGTATAAGGAGTGGCACCACTGCATTTCATGCCCAAAAATGTTTTCTGTTCCACAGGCGAGGCTTTCGCGTTGTTCAGCTGCACCCACCTGCCCAGGGCATCGCTACTTGTGTGGGGTTTTAGTGCACTTTCGCCATCGTGCCATCTCTCTGGGGGTGACGGCAAGCTGAGGCGGGAGCAGATGCCGGGGAGCTCCCCTGGGCTCTCCCGTCGGCCTCCTCCCTGCAATGGTTCATGTGGGGACGTGGCAGGCCGCACCAGGAAGCTGAGCCTGGTTAAACACAAGCCCTCGCCCCTCCCTCCGGCCTGGCCTGCAGTGGTGGCTGGCAGCAGCGGTTCTCGGAGGATGGTCACGGCGGTGTGCATCTGGGGGTGTGTGGCTCACCTGCTTCTGCTCCGAGTTGGCCAAAGCTGAGCCAGCTCCGGCCTGGAAACACAGCCATCAAGCTCTCACAGTGCCTGAAACCAGAAACCTTGCTCAGCCTGCGTGAATCCCCTGTATTTTGGGGATGGTAGCGGTACCTTCCCAAAGGTGCTGTCAGCTTTAGCTGTTGCCTTGCTTAGGCCAAGGTTTCCTTGGATCCTGAACTGAGCAGACTGTAGCAAAAAGCTGTTGAAATAGTCAGACTAACGTTACCCCAGAGAAAATATCGGTATGTGTTAGCACGTGGGAGCACAGCCAAACAGAAAAAAGCAAAAGCCACAGTTCTCAGGAATCGGGCGCTGGAGAAGACAGCCCCTGGTGACTGGCCCTCTGACAACTGCTATCGCACCCCTCGCTCGCTGACAGGGCGGTTCTGACAGCAACATGGCGGAGCGTACCCCCGTGGGCCGGACAGGCTGTGCCGGGGGGGACTCACGGGCACAGGCTGTGGAGTTTCTTGCACATCTGTTTCCATTAACATTTTCCCAGCCTGTGTACGTCTCTCAGCTGATGATGCTGACTAACTGCTGCCTCACCAAGGATGCTCCCCGCTCATAACCTAGCCTAAAGTGTCTCGGGGGTGTGGGCTGGCCTTGTCACTGTGGGGCTGCATCATGCTCCCCAGGGAGGCACCCAGGTCACCCTGGCCTCCCCACACCAGGGACACGACTCACGCTGCCCGTAAAACGGTGGAGCGTGCTCCTGGTCCAGCGTAGTGGCAACCCTCTGCTGCCAGTTGGGCTGAGCCAGCTTTCCCTATCCCGGTACACCGGAGCACCTGGCTCACTGGGTACCCAGCTTTCATTTCAAAAGTTGCTGGTGTTCTGGAGACGTAGGAAAAGTTGTAAAGCTTGCTGCTGTACTGAGTGATCAGGGTGTTAACCTCTTAATGGCTTACACGTGGGTAATTACTGCTGCTTTAGCTCAAAAGGCGGTTGGCTTTTGTGAAGTTGCTGTTCATACTCTTTTTGCAAAAGCAAATGGTGGGCAATCCTCACCTGCAATGAGTTGGCGTGTCCTTAAATGCCACAGTCAGGAGGAACAGCGAAGCTCAGTGAGAGCCTTCAAGGTAGAGAAGGGTATTTGGTCACAATCACCCTGTACCAGCCTTCCCTATATTAAACCACTTGGTTTTTTTTTTTTCCCCCTCTCTTGTGGGCAAATCATTTACTGTAATTTAATGATCACAACCACATAAAATTCACTTCCTTGTGGTAAAAAAAAAAAAGAAAAAAGAAAAAGGATTAAATGTCTTGGTTTATCTTTCCATGTAGGTCACATGGCCAGAGCTGGTTGTAAAATGTTGAAAAACTAGTTTGAGCTGTACTCAGTGCCAAGTGCTGTACATTTCCGTATTCTCCCTCCCCTCCTATCGCTCACAAAGCCACCACAGAAAGACAAGGAAGTTTGCTTTCTCAGGGAGTGGATTTCTTTTTTTTTTTTTTTTAATAAATTTAAAGCAGCATTTATTATTCTTAAATATAATCCTTAAGGCACCGGTGCTGTCCTAGTCCCAACCTCAAAAAGAACAGTCTGAGAAGAAGTATGCAAGCCAAACGTTGACCCAAGTCCCTTAAAACAACCAGAGGGTGTCTCAAAACCCCACGCACGCGGCGGGGATGGGGTCCAGCCCTCAGTCACCCCGGTGAAATGCAGGGTGACTGGGAAGGAGACCTGTGAGCAGCACCTAGGCTTTTGTGCAAATAGCATCACAGTGCCAAACAGGACTTGATTTTTCCCCCCAATTACAAATTATAGCGGATTTCCATGATTTCTTTTTTTCGCGAGCGGCAGGCCCGTGTTGGGCGTGCTTGAAGTGGCTCCTGGGGTCTTACCACTTTGGAGCTCTGGCTGAGCCAACCCTGGCAGCTGAGGAGTCCTCGTCCACTGTTGCTGGGCAGTGGCAGTGCTCGTGAATGCTGAAGGCGTGCTGACACCTTGCTCAACTGACGTTTTTGTTACCAGTAAAGCTTCCGCTGAAGCAGTGATGTGTGGATGAAACTCAACCCTGTTGTGGGACTCAGCCTGAGGTGTCTGTGCTGCTGAAATCCTCTTCTGCTCCAGGTGAGAAAAGAGTGAAGCCACAGGAGAAACACATTGTTAATTTGAGTGTGACTATTTTATTGAAAGTAAAATTGATAACACCTTTGTCAATCAGAGTATGGATGCTGACTGGTTTTAGGGAAAGCAAGTGACAGGTTCTGAATGAGCTTCCAGTAGTGCCTGTGGGGAAGAAAGAACTTTTTTCCTAAGCTGAGATGCACTTAATATTGCGCCTTTGATGACTACTGTAATGATGTCTGTAATCTTACTGGTGTCGATGACAGGACTGTATATTGAATACAAATTTATAACTTGATTTTCAGTTACGTTGCATATGTGTCCTTGACTGTGCCTCTTGGAGAGAATCAGCTTTTCTTTGCTGTGTGTTGTATTCAGTATATTTGCTCTAATACATCTGGTTAAACCACAGCCAAGGTTAAACCACGACAAGGACAAAACAATTCCTTTCCCTGCTGACACCACTTCTCTCTGACCCGCGTTCCCACAGGCCAGGACCTCAGGATGCTACCCCATCATCACCGTTTCCCAGTCTGTCTGGTGGTGTCTGCAGCTCTTTCTCCAGGCACGTCTCCACCGGTATGTCATTAGATGTCATGACTTGGACTGCAAGTCCGAGTCAGACATAATGCTCTTCCCCATCTTTCATTTTTGGCGTGTATGCCAAGCCTGATGTACTTCACCTTGTGCTTCTTGGAGCTCATCTGCAACATGAGAGCTTTTGGGTGTGCTCCAGGGCCTGCAGCAGCACGGCAGGGTCAGGGGATGGCTAGCAGCATTGCCAGGACCTGGCAGGAGGAGGTATGTCTGCATGGAGCAGGGAGTGTGCCACAGCCCTCTTAGGCTGTAGCGCTCCACTGTGTGGGTACAGGGGTGGACAGTCTTTCTTTGGGAAGAATTTACTGCAACGCTTTGGGTGGTAGCAGGAAACTACACAGCTGGTGGTAGTGGTGGGGAAGCCTGGACTGCTTACATATGCTAAAGGACAAGGCTATTGGGCATTTTCTTGCTGCAATATGTCCCCGGTAACCTAATCATTGAGGAGGTGCTGGTGCTCCCCAACATTCTGTCTGCCAGAGCCCTTCTGAGTGCTCTGCCAAGCTCTTGGCAGCTGCAGCATGGCAGCTTGGAGGATTGCAGGGTGACCAGTGCCTCCCCGGTGCTGCGTGGATGCTGGCGTTGCAGCTGCTGACTGCTGTGTCCCTCTGCGTCCTGCACAAACAACAGTAAGCCAAGGGATTTGTCTGCCTGGAGTGAGGCCAGGCCTTGAGGGAATCCTCAGCTTATCCACGTGGCCAGAAAGCCCTCCTGCGAGGGAAAACAGCTGGAAAGCCACGTAGACTGGAGAAACTAAGGATGCCCTGTGTACAGCCAGTGCATGCATAACAAGTTTAATAAGTAATCCCTTGTCATTGTATGCTCCCTTGAGTGACTGCAGGACACCCGGTCTGTATCCTACAGATTTGTTACAGGAGTGAGAATTGCTCATTGTAGTTACTGCTTCAAAGCTCTGGAACAATGGAACTGCTCTAAGCCTAGGCTGGTTTGCCCCTGACTGAAATGCATCTCTCTCTGCTGGTTAGCTTGAGGTCACTCCTGTGGCTTTTGCCAGCTGTTTGTAGGGCTTTTTCATGCTTCAGGAAGATCTTCTGGCTTACCTGTAGCTTCCCGTTTCCCACCAGTGCACGGATTGAAGGCAGTGGCCAAGCAAACGCTGAACTTTGGTGACATTGCAAAAACATGCAAGGATAGGCTCAAAGTGCAGCCTGACTGGCAAAAATTACATGTGTGCATTTGGAAAGAGGTAAAAAAAAAGGGAACAAAAGCATATCTTGCTTCAAAGTGAAACTACAACTGTGGGCAACAAGGCCATGAATAGTGACACAGCTTCCTTCAGCATGGCGGCCACCCCAAAAACCAGCTGCACGCAGAAGCGCAGGAACAGTCAGGGTTGGAAAAGACCGAGTTTGTGATTGTGCCTCTCCGAGTGCCCTGGGAAAAGGCAGTTGTGGGGAGCCCTGGGCGGATGGAGTCGAAGCCCTGGGGTGCACCGTGGGGCAAAGCATTGACCGACAGAGCCTGTTTAGTCTGTCACCGTGTTGGGAAGACGTGGCCGTTTGGTGCACGTGGGACAAACCTGAGTGCATCTGAGCATTTTTCCCCATGAGATTTTCTGGTAAAGACTTAGTCCTTGACTGCTCACCTCCCACGTGCAGGATCTGCAGCTTTGCCTGAGTGAGGACTGCGAGGCAGAGCTTCTGTCTTCTTTGATTAGGAAACCAGTGAACTCCAGTCCTGGTCTTCTAGCTGGAGGAAAAAAATGTCTGAGCTAATTAACCAGCTTGGCAGGAAATACTTCGTATAGAAGTACTTCTATGGTACGAAAATTCTAAAAAATTCCAGTCTCTTTGCTCTTTGGCATCTTGAATTGACCATAATTGCATGGCACAGCCTTCCTTTGTGCCAGGAAGGGAGACTTCGTGCCACAAAACTGCCTTTTCTAATTCCCTAATTTGCAGATTCTCCCTGCGACACCCCTCTGACTGTTTTGTTGCCAGGCAGGACTTGAAACTCAGTCAAGTGTGATTCAGTATTTAATTGACACACTGGAGCATAAAACCTGATTTTGCTGGCTTTTGGGTGCACAGTAAAGGTAGTTTCTCTTGTTGAGAGGTAGCTCTGGGATTTATTTATTTTACAGGTCAGCTTGATGGGCCAGTTTTTTGGCTGATGGGCATACAGGGAGCAGAGGTCTCACTGGGTGCTCAGGACCCAGCCAGACAAGAGAACTTGGTTGTAACACCAGCCACAGAGAAGGACATCATTGGGTACCACATACACCTTTTCAGACACATAAAAATGCATCTTGCCTATACTTTGAGCTCTAGTGCTTATATAAATGAGATGTTGCAATATGAGAGTGGTGTTAATCCACTTGAATTTCTTGTTAATCTGTTTGTATAGTAGCTGTATCACAGTTGTGTTAATGGGTGGTGTTTCCTGAAGAAAGTCAAAGCTGTTTTTTAGCAATTTAGGTCGATACCAGCCAGGGAAGTACACGTCTGCTCTTTAAGATCATCAAGAAATGCGTTCAGAAAGGGAATGGGATTGACTTGGCATTGAGTTGAGTTGTCACAGTGCCCAAGGCCTCAGCAGAGCTCCTGACATTCCCAAGGCAGCAAGGTCATCTTGAAAGCACAATTGCATTTCTCTGGCGTTGTTTATGTTAATATCCTGAGAATGACTTGCATATTTCAACCTTACAATAGGTTAATCATTAATTGAGATCTTACAAAAGTGAAGTCAGAAACCAGCAGTCTAGGAAAATAAACCAAATTATCTTGTAAAGTGCCTGTTTAGAAAGAGGTGCGTAGATTCATTTTAATCTTGGGTAGCTT
>NW_010262136.1:45337-49449 GCF_000690775.1 Eurypyga helias | reverse complement strand
AAAGAGTCAGAAACACGTTTCAGCGTGGCACATTTCTTCACCTCGCATGGAAAATGTTGCCTTTCGTGAAGGGCCTGCCTCACCTTTGCACAGCCGTAAAGGGCTGTGGTTTCTTTCTCAACCAAGTACACGTAGGTGGACCTGTAGTAAGTGGAAAGGTCAGCAATGAATTGAGGGATGACGTTAGTCTTCTTGTGGGACTTGATGATTTGTCTGACAGGGAAAGTCCTAATGTGGTTATACCGCCTTGAAAACGGTTTTTAGCATCATGTTGATTATACATTCCCTGAGCAAGACACGTTGACCTGGTAGTGGGTATGTTTCTGGGACACACGGACTCCTAAACCAAACCTGCAGTGTTTATATGGGGAAAACAGGCAAAATTAGGTGACTCTACCCCCAATCCTAAATCCTAAAAAAAACCCCAACCAGGTATTTTCATTTTCTTGCACAAAAGAAAGGCTAGGGAAACCTCTCATGATTAACATCCTTTGGGAAATCCAAGGCATGTTGGCATAAAGGGCCTTGTCCTAATTGCATCAGGAGAAATGCTGCTAGAGCTAGGAAGTTGCAGACACTTTTCCTTTCTTACAAGGGGTGTAGAAGCTCATGTAGTATTTGTTCTGGTCTCTTCTTTCAGATCATTCACGAGTGCTAGTCCCTGCCTTGGTGGCCAGTATCTCTCCCATCTGTCTGTCCTGCCTCAGTTTACCTCCGCTCCCTCATGCTGCTCTTCTCCCCAGATTTGGTATTTGCAGCAGATTTTCTCTGGGTGGACTTACACCAAGGAAACAGTCAGGGATTCTGGAGGACTGCCAAGACATGCAGCTTAGGTTTCTGTGCGTTTGAAGGGTGGAACATACTGAGATGAAGACGACGTGCCAGTCCGCAGCCTTCTGCCCTGCAGCGAGGACCTGCAGCAGAGCCATAGGGGTTTTGTGCGCTGGGGGGATGGAAAGCAGAGGTGGATGCCAGCTCCAGCTCCATCCACATCCAGGTGCTGACTCTAAACTGGATGTGAGGAGAGATTTAGGCTGATGGGAAGCTGTTGGAAGAATGGGAAGATGCCCGGTATGCCTGCTGGGAAGGTCGCCACCCTCTGTGGATGGTGGGACAGTGCATCTTCCTTTCCCCGCAGGAGCCTGTGGGATGCTGACTGTGGCACCCCGCTCCCCTCCTGCCCCAGACACCTTCTCCTCAGCTCAGAGGGGAGCACAGCCTTGGCAGAATGGCTAAACGTGGCAGTGGGGTGTTGCAATGAAATAACAGTCTCCATTTTTAAAGAATGCTTTATTCACTACATCCTAGAAATGTACCGTAAATGGAGCAAGAACTAAATAAACTCAGAGGCTTCTGACAATACAGAGAACAGAGATACAATAAAACACCTAAAATATCAGCTCTTTTGAGAATAAGGCACACTAGTAGTTTTTTTTTTTAATATATATTTTTTTTTCTTTGAATAGTTTGTTCTTAACCTAAAGATGTTCACATTTCAAGTTCTCAGACTTACCTCAGTAGTAGTGTACATGAAATGGTTTAGAAACAAGTGTAAAAGGCATGGGCGGGAGGCTCAGCACGACCCGACTGCCTGCGTCCCCACGTCCCCGCGTCCTGCCTGCATCCCAGCGTCCCGCCCCAGCGCAGGCAGCACCCACCGGTGGCCTGGGACACCTCGGGGTTTGCCCTTGTTGACTCCTTTCTCTCCCTGTCACCTCTGTGAGCAGCAGGACCATCATCCTGCAGCAGGGAGAGGATGAGCGGGAAGGGAGCCATCACCCTTCATCCCCCTTCTGTGGGTTGGCCATGGGGCCGGAAAGGGGCTGGCAGAGATCCAAACCACTGGACCGCCTTTTCCAGACCCCAGGGGTGTTTGTGCAGAGCCCATGGACCCACGACAATATTCAGCGTTGAGCCGTGCAAGGCCTTGGCCGGAGGGCGGGAGGAGGCCGCTGGGGGCTTCCCCCTCGGGGCTTTGACCGGATCACCTCCTTTTGCCCTACAGATGGGCAGGGCCTTGGGGCTAAGGTCTGGTTGCACTTTCCAGGGCGCAGGGACGGACAATAAAAGTCTGCCGGGAAGGGGCGCGGAGGGGCAGAGTCCGACCTAATGGTTAACCTCCTCACAGTGCTTTTGCTGGGGGGGTCGACGGGGTTCAGGGAGCTCAGCTTGGCTGAGCAAGAGCACCTAAAAAACCACTCAATTTTGAGGCAAGGAAAAAAAGGCGTGTTAAAAGGTCACTTAACTGAGCTGGACGTGGTCTGGAAGAGGTTCGGTTGTCAAAATACCCTCAATACGACACCCCTTCAGTTGGTACTTACAGCACGAAAAGCAAAGGAACGTTGTTTACTCCCTCCCCGCTTGGCACCTTGTGTCACCGGAGCTGTCTGCGGGGCTGATGCACTTCATACAGCGGGCAAGATAGTTCTTTACCATTTTACTATATTTTACATTCACCGCACTACTAAATAAAAGCCTTTAAACAGGCCACAAAACACTGCAATAATATATTTACTTCTTAATAAAACAAACTTCTTTATAACATCGCAATAAAAGGTTTTTGTTTTGTGGGAAACCACATACCACGTAAATCTGCAACATAAAATGACTTTAAAAATGTATATTAAAAGATATTTACAAGCTCTATGTCTTAAAATCATCGGGTCTAATCGCTCCCGCCCCTGATGTGCATGTACAACTCCAGTAGCGGAGAAGGGGAATTAAGCGTGGAAGGGAGGCCGGGAGGGAGGCTAGCCCTGTTTCACTAATTCCAGTACCACTACCACCCCTAGTACCTCGGAAATTTCTCAGGGAGCGGGATAGAGCGATAGGTAAGTCACGCTGCGCAGCCTCCCGGCGAGAGCGCGCCTGCTCTCGCCGACAGCAGCATACATTCTCAGTCACTACGGCACAGACTTCAAAGGGTAAAATAACAGAGCGTTGAGAAAGAGCCTGGGCTTTATACTGGATGGAGATCTAAGTCAAGACACCTCGCGCGAAATATCGGCTGCTCCTTTCTGCGCATGCCCCCGCTACAAGTAGCTTCAATAAATAGAAAATCCAGTTGTTAAGGAAAAATCAGAGCCTTTACTTGACACAAGCCTGCAGATCACACCGTGAAGAGGTTTGTGTGAGGAGGCTTTTTTTTTTTCCTCTTTCTCCCAAACGGGCAATATTAGTTACTTCTGATTTCAAATACGAACAAGCAAGTTGTATTAATGCCAGCACAAAAATGCAGAGGTCTTGCACATTTTTCAAATTGCACTTTCCAGTATAATTTTTTAAATAAGATACTTGTTGTTTTTTCCTTAAAAAAAAAAAAATTCTAAGGTATGTATTTTTTAAATATTGAATATATTCTTCAAAATATATTGCTAAAACTTTCCCTAGCTGCTCAGGTGTGCTTTTTAATATATAGCTGTTATATTATTAAAGGCACTACAAAATAGACATCTCTGGAGTGCAGGAGTTACTAAAAAATAACCTTCATACCACAAATATATTGAAAATATAACTGATAAAAAAAAAAAATAAGACCCTATGCAACCCCACTAGGATGCGTATAAATGCATGTCAGCGGCGGGCTGGATGCATTGAGGTCCTTTAGAAATGTATGAATACAGGCATGTTAAATTTTAAAAATAGCCTAAAAAAAAAGTTAGTGAAAACTTCAAGCGTAGAAAATATTTTGAACATGTTTTTCTATGACATTCTTCACTTTTCTGTATTAGTTTACCGAGCCCAAACGTTTGCTCTTTTGCAGCCGGTTCTTTCTTCATAAATAGTAAAGTGTTCCTTCAGTGTGTGTTTCTCCGCCACCCTCCTCTGCCAACAGTCTCAGTACGTCTGGTAGACGTCGTGGATGGGCACCTGGATGGTTGCGGCCGGGAACGCCGGGGGGTCTATGACATTCTTCACTTTTCTGTATTAGTTTACCGAGCCCAAACGTTTGCTCTTTTGCAGCCGGTTCTTTCTTCATAAATAGTAAAGTGTTCCTTCAGTGTGTGTTTCTCCGCCACCCTCCTCTGCCAACAGTCTCAGTACGTCTGGTAGACGTCGTGGATGGGCACCTGGATGGTTGCGGCCGGGAACGCCGGGGGGATGTAGCCAGC
>NW_010262136.1:0-45220 GCF_000690775.1 Eurypyga helias | reverse complement strand
GGCGGCGGCGGCGGCGTTCTTCTGTAGCATGGCTATTGTCGCTGTTGCTGTGGCGGGCGCTGCAAATGGCACGTAACTTGTCCCGTAAATCCCGGTGGCGGGGATCCGCTGCACGTTGGGAGCCATGGTGTACACTGGTGTGATGGGGCGGCCCTGGAAGGAAAGCATCAGGTTCAGATCTTAAAAAATTGCCTCAACTGCTGTAACATCCCATTCCCACATCCTGAATTGGTGGCTGTTGTGCACTATAACATCCTCAACAGCATCTCAACATCAGAAGGGTATTGACCACTTGGAGCGAGTCCAGAGGAGGCCACGAAGATGCTCAGAGGGCTGGAGCCCCTCTGCTATGGGGACAGGCTGAGAGAGTTGGGCTTGTTCAGCCTGGAGAAGAGAAGGCTCCGGGGAGACCTTATTGCACCTTCCAGTACCTGAAGGGGCTACAAGGAAGCTGGGGGGGACTTTTTACAAGGGCCTGTAGTGACAGGACAAGGGGTAACAGGTTTAAATTGAAAGTGGGGAGGTTTAAATTAGTTATCAGGAAGAAGTTCTTCTTGGAGAGGGTGGTGAGGCGCTGGAACAGGTTGCCCAGAGAAGCTGTGGATGCCCCATCCCTGGAAGTGTCCAAGGCCAGGCTGGATGAGGCTTTGAGCAACCTGGTCTAGTGGAAGGTGTCCCTGCCCATGGCAGGGGGGTTGGAACTAGATGGTCTTTAAGGTCCCTTCCAACCCAAACCATTCCATGATTCTATGATCTCCTGAACAGGAGCAGGGCAAGAGGCCAGGCTTTCCCACCATCCCGGGTACGCAGAGCAAGATATATGGGAAGTGGGATGTATAGGAAGCAGGATTTAGGTGCTGAACTCACCTGGAAGGGGGGAGGTGTTGAGACAGCGGGTATTACAGCTGCAGCCGCGGCTGCTGCGGCAGCTGCTGCGCTAGCTGGATCCTGCTGGACGGCTAGAGGGTTGATGATGTGCTCAACAGTGTGGATTTTCCCATCTTCCATCATCTTGGCTGGCGGTGCAGGCTGGAACATGGAGTACTGGGCACTGATGGCAGGGATGGCCACTAGGAGAGACCAGACACGTGAGGTGCGTTGGGAGAGGGTTTCCAGGACCTCACGTCACAGGGCTGTGCCGGCTCTCCTGGAGCGGTCCTGCCCCACTCTCACAGGGCAGGTAGCCCCGTGTGCTGGTGGGAAACCTGGGGCACCTCTGCCCTCCCCATGGCCGGGAGCACTGTGGCCGACATAGCTGCCATAGGCAGCTTTTTTCTTTTAAGAAAAGTGTGGTTTGTCCTGCAGAAGCTGCAGGCAGCAACTGTCCAGTCTCTGTGCCATCCTTTGGCCAGCCCTGCGCGATATCACCTCGTTTGCCATTATGCATTTCCCAGGACTGACTTGGCTAAATATGTTTTATCCCATCTCTCTGCTACAGGATCAATCTATTTAATCACACACACACAAAGAAATTGATCTTTAGAGAATCCTCTCATGCCAAAATTGAACAAAGCAAAATAATTTGAGCTATGGTCTTTATGACCAAGGGAAAACACTCTGGTCAGAATGACAGTGTTCTGAGAGAGTGAGTTTATGCAAGGTCCAAAATGGAGCTTCATGGCACTGATTAGGGAAGAAATGGGCTTTGTTGAACATTTCAAATAATCAGAATAATTGGACATGAGCTGTCAGTGTGCGCTGGCAGCCCAGAAAGCCAACTGTATCCTGGGCTGTATCCAGAGAAGTGTGGCCAGCAGGTCGAGGAAGGGGATTCTGCCCCTCTACTCTGCTCTGGTGAGACCCCACCTGGAGGGCTGCGTCCAGCTGTGGAGCCCTCAACATCAGAAGGATATAGACTGGTTGGAGCAAGTCCAGAGGAGGCAACGGAGATGCTCCGAGGGCTGGAGCCCCTCTGCTATGGGGACAGGCTGAGAGAGTTGGGCTTGTTCAGCCTGGAGAAGAGAAGGCTCCGGGGAGACCTTATTGCACCTTCCAGTACCTGAAGGGGCTACAAGGAAGCTGGGGGGGACTTTTTACAAGGGCCTGTAGTGACAGGACAAGGGGTAACAGGTTTAAATTGAAAGTGGGGAGGTTTAGATTGGATATCAGGAAGAAATTCTTCCCAGAGAGGGTGGTGAGGCACTGGGACAGGTTGCCCAGAGAAGCTGTGGATGCCCCATCCCTGGAAGTGTTCAAGGCCAGGCTGGATGTGGCTTTGAGCAACCTGGTCTAGCAGAAGGTGTCCCTGCCCATGGCAGGGGGGGTGGAACTAGATGATCTTTAAGGTCCCTTCCAACCCAGACCATTCCATGATTCTGTGATCTCTACCCGTCTGCTCTGCTAACGCGCTTTCAGTCACACCCTATTAATAATGAAGGTCGGTCTTGTATGTGGTATCTCTTACTAGATCACCTGCTCTGGTTGGGGAAAACAGACTGTGTGTTTCTGTGCTGTGCTGGAACCATAAGAAAGGGGAAGACCTGATAAAGAAATCTGAATCTCAACATGTTTCAAGTGTAGAAACATTTAGACTTGAGCTTCGGGCTTTTGTTTATCAGTTGAATTAATTACAGACACCTCTAATAGGTGTGCATTTCAAAGCCCACTTTTCAAGCATCCTTTAGTAATACCTGGAATTCCTGAGGTATCTTTACAAACATGCATAGCGGCAATATTTTCTGGCTGTGGGTGAGTAGTTTTCTCAGGAGTCTGATCTTCCTTTGGAAACAGCTCTAATCTTAACGGCCTTCTTTTGCATCTAGACCCCCTTCTCACACTGTCTCATGCCACTGTTACGAAGAACTCTTCACAGCCTGCATTAGATGCACACTGTAGCTTCCACTGACAGTTTGGGGCATGTTTTGGGAAAACACTGCAGCTCTGTTATTGTTATAGGTCCTGCAGTTACAATTGACTTGGAGAGAGGAATGGGGAGAAGACCTGAGGACTTCTGCAAGAGGGCCTGTCCCCGTCACCTGCCAGGACCTTCTCCCTCAGGCTGCTTTTCCAAATAACGATCTTTTCAGATGTGATCTTGAGCAATTGAAGGGCTTCAGCCTTCATCCCACTCACCTGGGAAGGGCAAGGGCTGCATATCAGCTGAGGATGTGGGAGAAGGGAGCGATCCCTGTCTCGGCCCATGGGCCGGCTCCCCACAGCCCCACAGCCCTGAGCGCTCTCCTGTGGGCTCTGCATGGCTGCAGGCTGGACCCCGGGGGCTCCCTGCGTTGCTCCTTCCTCATGCACTGATGGTGATGGAGGAGCTTGCCTCAGCCAGGGACTTCCTGCAATGGGAAAGCCACAGGCCCTTTTCCCAGCCTCCTAGCACCAGAGAAATATGAACCAAGCAGGGGAGAGCTGCAGCCTGGCTGGAAACCTGAGGCAGGAATCTCCCAGGGTGAAATTAGCACTGAAGAAATTAAAAGAGAGGAAGATTGCTCTTGGTTACCATGCTCTAGTGTATATGACTAGACAAGAGAGGGAAGTCTGCTTCCTCCTGAGGAGGTGCAGAAAGGGGCAGGAGGGGTGGGCACAGCTTCAGCCCTTCTTCGTTTGGCCTGAAGAGCTCCAGGCGTTCATGTCTCCTGTCCCACTGCATGCCTCTTGGTTGCAGAAAGTCCGGTCAGAGCCAGGAGGCATCTGGCACAGGGGAGCGCTGAGCCCCGGGTCTGTCCCCATGGCCACAGCCGTAGGCTGGCCCTGGAGGAGTCCCTGTGTGCCTGACATGGGAGCTTGGAGCAGGGGCTCACCCACCACCTCCACTTTCCTCCCCTCATTGCACATACTAACCTGCACCGGGCTTAATGGCCACCGGATTGACCGCAGGTAACTCCAAGTTGGGTACCAGCTCGTATCCTTTCTCTTGCTGTTTTCCTTTGCCTTCATGGTACCTGCTGTAGATGCCACGGCCAGCGGAGTATCCCCCCAGGTAGGAGCCCCTGGGGCCTGGGGCTCTGTTGCCAGCTGCACCTCGCCCTCGGCCTCGTATGCTGCCTGCTTATGATAACAACACAGAAGAGGATGGTGAGTAACGGAGGGCGGCAGTCGCGGGGGGAGCAGGAACAGCCCCAGGCTGACATCGGGAGGCATGCGCTTAGAAATGAGGCTGCTGGAGTTAGTTTGATCTGTGACCTCGCTGAGGGAAACAGAAGCACCCAGTGAGGCTATGCAAGTTTTGCTCTTGGTGTTTCTGCACATACGTTAACTGCTTATTTATATTTATGCAACTCTCGGGGCCAGCCTTGTGGGTATAATCCGCTCAGCAGAGAGAGGGGGGGCTCTCAGTGTGACTCCTGTTCAGTACGAACAGCTTCTGCTCTCAGCTCTACTCCAGAGGAGACCCAGCCTCTCAGCTGGGACCCTGCAGAGATGGCCCGAAGTGGTACCTGGCCTTTCACCAACTTTGTCCCACCACTGCAAACGCTTTCACCAGTGGTGTTTGTTTTCTGCGCTATTTTATTAGTAATGTGAATAGAACTCGTCCCTAAAGGTACTGCCTTTATTTATCTCAGTGCCTCCACGCATGTTACGACAGTACTTTGGACACTGTGGTGTTAATGCACTCTACGATGGCCTAATTGAGTATTTAGACCGACAGTTAACTCCTTTGTAGTTCATTGCAAATACCAATCTAGAAATTGAGAAGAAGCTGAAATTCTTCATCAACTAGCATTAAAAATATTTCTCGGTTTACATGGGTGCTTTAAAATACATAGTCATGCTAAACTGTCTGTTATATGGAAATACACATTAAATTCCAGGAAACTATGTTTCCTGTAAGTACAGAATAATTGTAATTATACCCCCAGTTATAGCTGCTAGGGTTTTTTATGAATAACTGATTTTTGGTTAATTTTTAATGACTGTAACTGCTAACTATTTAAAGTATACATAATAAAGGAATTATTTTGCACTTGGTAGTTCTTAAATGGCTTTATAAAGGACACAGCACTACTGTCATTTTAATGTGAAAGGCATGTGGCAACTGGAGAGCTCCCAAGTGAGGCTTGCCCTGACATCCCTCCCTTCGGATGACCAGGTCACCATTCCCCCACCTCCAGAAGGCAAAGGGAGCACTCTGTCACAATCTCTAACGCTTAGGATCCAGCTCTTTGGAAGGAGGCATCAGAAGCTGGAGTCCTTGGACTTGCTCAGACTTGGTACAGCAGTCATAAAAACCAGACCCCTCTCTTCCCCATCCCGTGCTTGGTCCGTCAGCTCATTCTTAACAGTATCTTTGATACCTCCCTCATACTAGCCTGTACATTAGCAATTATTTATAGATAAATACACTGTCTACTAATAAATTAAAATGAGACCGAACCGAAATAAGGCAAAAAGACCTATAAAAGAGTGTTTAAGAAAAAAGTGCCTAGCACTGGCTGTCTTTTGAACAGGGTTGAGACCGATCCTGCCCATCACATCCCCTAATTGTGCTTACTAACCTTTCACAAAGTAATCTCTGTTGGGCCCGATCAAGGCATTGTACGGGTATCCATAATACGCTAGTGTGTACGGGTCACAAGAGTAAACATAATTAGGTTGCTGAGTTACTTCGGGCGTTGCTGCAGCCCCTCCTTTTGCTGCTTTCTGGTAGCGAGTGTATTGTTCCTTGTCTACCGGCTTGGCCAAGGTAACCTCCAGGCACGAACCTTCCAGTTCGACACCATTAAGGTTGTTCATGGCATGAATGGCATCTTCCCTGGTTGTAAAGTGCACAAAGGCGTAATCACGTATTTTTTTCACCCGCTCTACACAGCCAGGGTTAAACTGCCCAAAGACCTTTTTAATGGTGTCCTCTGTGGTCTCAATCATTAAATTCCTCACATAGAGGATTTTAACAGTCTCCATGACGTCTTCATCCACATCTATCTCTGGTTCTGCCCAGTCAACAGCGATTTGGTGTCCCCACAGCTGGATCCTTCCTGGCATGAGTTTCCTCCTGGCCATTGCCGCTGCCCGGTGGCTCTCATACTCCACAAAGGCAAAGCCTCTGTTCTTCATCTTGTCTGCGGCGCTGGCATATACGATAACGTCCAGCACGCCTTCTGTCACCTTAGCAATCTCTTCCAGGATCTCCTCTCTCTTCTTCATCTTGGGAATGCCCCCGATGAAGAGCCGGCAGTTATCCACGCTGCAGCACACGCCCAGCAGCCTGCCAGGGCGGATTTCATAGTTGTTCAGCTCCCTGACGGCACGCTTCGCCTCGTGCTTCTGCGTGTACATTACAAAGGCGTAGCCACGGTTCTTCCCATCAAAGTCCATCATCAGGCGCATTTCGTAGATGCGGCCAACGGACTCGAACACAGGGACAAGCTCATCTTCGTAGACGTCACGGGGGATTTTGCCCACAAAGACTTCACAGCCACGAGGAGGGTGCAGGCCCTCCCAGCCGGGCGGAGGACCGCCATACTTGCGTTGCCCGTTCTCCTGGATCATGCTATATCCAGTGCGCTCCATGAGGGCCAGCAGAGCTGCCTCGTTGGGTGCACCAGCAACGCCTTCGGGGACCTTCGTGGTAGTCACATTGGAGGAATCGTTGCTCATCCTTGCAGTGGAGTCCTCAGCGGTCATGGTGTCAAACTCATTCACAGCCTGATACAGCCTGGGCCAAGGAAGAAGGAGGACACTCGTTAGAAGCTGTTAGCCACCACCAAAATCCCACCCCTCTCTTTTGGCTTCCTGTAGTTGTTCTGCAAGTTCATTTTTCAAACTGGGACTACGGCTGCAGAAAAGCAGATGAACGAGCCACACCGGCCCAAATCTTGATACTGAAAGCAGACCACATGCTGGGTGTAGGCACAGCCCCTCTTTGAGGTGGGTGGTTGAGAGTTACCTGCCTGTACCACCCTGGCACTGTGAACTGCTGCCACAGGAGGCTGAAGTCACATGAACAGATGTCACCAAGCAGCTCAAGACCCAAGGGAGGCTTGCCTCCGCTTTGAAAGGGTAGGAAGGAGCTGACACAGGATTGGGAAAGGGAAGACACCGCCATGAAGCCACCTCCAGCCCCCTCTCCTCTCTCTCAGTCATTCCTCAGTTGATTCATCCACTCCTGAACAGCACAAGTGCCAGGTGCCATACTCCACAGTGAAAGACGGCAAAGGCACGAGAAGCACTAGGCCTGGTTTCGTTCTGATGACAAGCCCCCACTCCCCTAGGCCTTCACAGCAACTGTTGAGTAAGAAATAATAAACACGCTTCAGCATCAAGGGACACCAATTCTTGTTCTCTTGTGCAAAGAGCAATCTGGCAAGCTTGTGAGTTGCCTGCTGCTTGTGGTACAATGTCTGATGTGTTTGCCTCTTCTATTATTACAACCGGACTTAAAAAAAGCTGGAGAGAATCACTCCCTTATGACAGGCAACCTGCTTTAGAGCAAGCGGCCAGCACAGCCCTCCAAGCCAGCAAGAGGAAGGCAAATCTCAGAAACCTCATTCTACATTTGAACAGAGGCAGAGAGCGAGGAGGAGATGACGTACAGGAGGAGATGACCATGCTAATGACCACAACTGCAAGACAGTGGGCTTCCTCTCCGAGGACAATTAAATAAGACACTTTGGGACTCTGAATAGTGAATTCATTGACTTTTAAAGCTGGAGAGGTCCATCAGACGATTTAATACAAGTGACTGTATATGACATGGACCCTTACAATTTATTGTTATTTGCACGTTGAGTCCTCTAACACTTATCTGAGTAAATTGTGTCTTCCAGAAGGACCTTGGTTTTAAGGAATCAAAGAGCTGTAGACCACACTCCCTCAGATGAGCAAGCACGTTGTATTTCTCATGTGAGTTTGTCTGGCTTTTGCTTCCAGCTAGGATTACTTGTTAAACCTTTCTCTGATGACTAAAGAGTCTTTCAAGACCTCTGCTCTTGCTTTATGATGATACTTAAGCTGTGTAATGAAGCCACAACTCTGTCTTTTTAATAAAACTTGCAGGCTGAACTCCCTAATCCCTTCACAATCAGTCATTTTTTAACCTAAAATAGTTTTTCGTGGCTCTTTCGACAGCTCTCTAGGCTTTCAGCCTTTTTCACCCTCTCTCTTCTCCCCACGTCCCTGTACTGCCAAGGTCTGTTTCTCCACACCCAGCCTTCTTCACCCTTGCTATATACAGGGATGAAGAGCATCCCTCTCTCTTCTCCCCATGTCTGTATTGCCAAGGTCTGTTTCTCCACATCTTTTCCCTAACAAACCACATGGAGGGTTTTTTGTCAATTCTAATCCCAAATCCTTTCCAGAAGCACCACTTTCTGAGGTTATGTCCTATGCAGCAGGCATGCCTTGGATTTGTTGCTCCTAAATGCCACAACCTCACATTCATCCCTATCCCAACTGCCTTTTGAGTAAATTCCACCTATTGAGCTACACCACTGGCTCCTCCTCATTGTTTTTTACAACTCCATCTGCCTTTGCATCGTCCAGCAATTTATTTGCCACAATTTGCATTCACATTTGTTGATGGCACTGTCAAAAAATTCTGGGCATCATATGAAATGCTCCTAATATGGGTTTGACAGGCTTATTTTCAAAAAAAAGGACAAAGCTTCTGCCAGATTTATTTATTCTATGTAGTTGTGTTACTCGGTGAGACACAGGTTTCTCTCTGTCCCACAAGGACTCTGATATATACCTGTTGTTAGAACGAATTGACCATTTTCAGTACATTGGTTACCATGCAGGCAGGTCCTTCACTGGTACAGTAGGCCCAAGTCACAGAAATATGAGTGCAAAATTTAGGCACCTAAGTCTCATTTGTATGGTCCACCAAACCCGTTTAAATCCTAGTAACCTTAGCACTGGAGACATTTTTCAGTAAAGCTATAGAACTGCCCAGAGTTGTGACGGTCTGTACACAGAGATGACCCTGCACCAGCCAGGGCAAACACCGCCGTGCGTGGTTCAGCTCCTAGATGTGTTTGGGATTGGGAAGCCGGACCTCTGTGCCTTGGTCTGTGGCAAGGCCTGATCCTGCAGATGTGTTTGGGCCATGGGTATTACATGCTGAAGCTTCTGAGCCATTTTAGTTTAAAAATCTGGAGAGCAGAGGCGGAGGTAGAGAAGGTGGAGGGCAGTATTAGTGATGCTGATGCCTAGGCAATACTTCAGAAAACATAATTTCTTTGAAGACAGGTCTTTGATGGAAGTCCATCAGTTTTGATAGCTTTTTGCTTTAAAATGTTGTTGACAAAAATGCTTCACGTTCAAATGTTCCCCCTTTTTAATGTGTCACAGTCGGACATTTTAATTTTATTCCTGGGAATTATTTGACATAATTAAAAAAATTAAGGCAGAAAAAAACGTTTTCATCTTTCACTTGACAATTTGTTCCTAAAAATGTGACTTCACCTTTCCCTGAATGAAAGCAAAGCTGGTTAAACAAACACTTCGCTGGGGAATAATCATTACTTTTACATGGGCCACCTGTTGGCAAGTGAATTACTTATCACCCCAGGTTTGGGTAAGATTAGAAATGAGTCATTACCACTAGTTTTAGGTCAACTTACAAAATAAGTCTCTGTATTCTGTTATCTGCAGGGCTCGGTCACTGGGGCTATAGTCTAGAAAGCTACAGAGGGGCACCGGTACTGTGGGGAGAGGAGAGGTGGAGCAAAGCCTCCCTGGCCCACCAGAAACCAGCTGGTAATTCGGTGGCTATCCAGGAACTGGCATGTTCTCCAGCACTTTTGCACTGCACCAGCAGGATGCTTTCTACTACTAGGAGTTGTAGTCGAAGCTGCTGCTGAGTGCTGATGGCCACCTTTGCTGCAAACACTAGCATACACTGTTGGTGACAGTGAATAAATAAAAATCCTTTGTGAACCTGAAATGCATTTAGTCCTATGTAATTTCTTGGGAATTGAGGTTCATGATTAAATGTGTTTAATTTTTTTCTGTGCAACTACACAGAGCTGGGTTTCATAAGCAGGAATTACCTAAGACAGTTATAGAGCCCACGTAGTCCTACTTGATGTAGCTAAATGCACACACTTAACAACAGTCATTGCCACATGACACAATTAACACCAAAGTTCAGATATCATCTACCTTGATGAGAAAAAACCCAGGCGTGTCTAGTCTGAGAGCTCTCTCCTCCTGTTGTTGCTGCCTTAGAAAATAGCCTGCCAGCACAACCCAACCTTCTCATGTTGAAAAGCAATTACTCAAGAAAATTGTTTCCAAAAATACCTATTTCCAAAGTGTTCAGCCCTACCTGTGCATTTTTTTAGTCCACAGTAAATTGGCTGTGAAAACTTGCTGCCATGTGCTGTGGGCGTACACAAGGCACGAGCTAATACTGTGGAGGTAAAAAAGCCAGACTGAATTCAGTACATCCACCAAGTCAAAATATAAGCGCTTGATTTCTAGCCTCTGAGGAGAAAGGTACACCTGATCCCGATAACACAGATTCATAAAAGAGACAGACAAAAATATTAATTGCTAATGAGAAAGGTTTTGCTTTGGAGACAACTGAGTTTTAAATTCAAATTTCACCTCCCTTTGATTACCAAAATCCTTCCCTGCTGCCAATTGGGCAGCTCTGAATAGTTCTTGCCCTAAACATTAATTACCTTCTTTTTACCCTATCTTTTTTCACATCACAGCTCAGAATATTAAATGGGAAACTTACTGTGTTGGCAGTGCCTGACCTAAAGCACACTGCGAGCAGGCTGATTAACCGAGGCAGATCTTTAATTAAACAGAAATGCCACGCCTTGATTAACAACGACGCAGGGCCACACGCTGATGTCCCTGGTGCCAGGGCAAAGGCAGCCCAGTGTCCTGGCAAGAAAGCAATGCCCACAGTCCGTATAGCACCTTATCCCTGGGCTTGTCCAGCGCTGGGCAGTGCCCTGTGAAGTTACACAGCCACCTGGTCCCCTGTTGATCCTGGTGTAGTAGAACAGGCTTTTACAAACACAGGGACCCAGCCCGTGTCCTTGTGGGGGCAACCACATGTCCACTCTGCTCACGTGCTCCTATAAAACGGAGTTGTTTCTGTTTGTGCTTGATTCATCCCTTCAGTTTTGTGTTACATCAGTTTAGTGGCACCATGTGTCCTCCTGCGGGTGACACAGCCGCTGGCGGTCGCAGAGCACAGGGACGGGTGTCAGCAGCAGGAGAGCCCAGGGAGACCTGCGAGCTCTGTGATGACCAGAGGGAGGAGGGGATGGGGAGACCTGTGCCCCACCTTTAGACCCTTCACCCTAGAGAATCCTGCTGAGCCCTCAGGGACACCACACGGCATGCCTGGTTCCTTCAAGAAACCACCCCAGTTTTGCATTGTAAGCCACAGCTGCTGCAGAGGGAAGGTCAGTCGCTGAAATTTTAACTAAATACACCCTGTTGACAGAGGGAAGTAGCAGCTACTGGTTTAAATGTGACCTTCCTAGTTCTGTAGTTGAAATAATAAGGGCAAATGGTAATCCTGCTGACGTTGAGCAGCAGCTCTGGAAGCACGGCTGCCCTTAAAGCTCTTTATTTTTAAAAGCTGACTTTTCTCATGGCTACTTTAGATACATCAAATGTATGTAACAGCAACAACCGCTTACAAACACCAACTGTATAACTTCACCACCAACATCAGATATCCACAGAAATGCTCTTGCTAAAAACCCAGTTTGCCTGTTTACAGATTTATTGGCTGAATAGAAAAACACACGGGCCACGTCAACTTGAAATAAAGCCGGGGCTCGAGCACTGCTCCAAGCGTGGTGTGCCTGTTATCTCCCGTTTGAAAGACACCTATGACAGCATTATAATTCATTTTTCTTTTTCTTGACAAGACTGTCCCTCCTTTCCTATGACTTATTTGCATAAATGAGTATGTAGGACCCCAGGCCAGCCTAGCAGTTCTGCAGCCACAGCCATGGCAAGGAGCCGGTGTGCAAGGGGCTCCTTCCCAAACTAATGGTGAAATAACAAGTCCCACCTCTTTTTACAAACATGCCTAACAGAGCCACTGGCCCTGCAAGCGCTCACTGCCATCCCATGTGCCTCCTGACAGAAGGCTTCGCCCTCTGCAATCAGCTTAGGAGACATCCTGCTGGAAGCAGCATCCTTGGCTCCTCTCCATGCATCATGAAGATAGAGGCCAGGCCAGCAGCAGCTATGGTGAAAAAAGGGTCCAGCCTTGGGAGAAAAGACTTTGCCTGACTCCAGTTTACATTCCAAGTGTCAAGGGCTGTTCCTCAGCGTGGCTTTCAACCCAGCGTGGTTCCCTACCTGCTGTCGCTAATGAAATGCAATGTCTGAAGTTGAATCTTGTGGTGGGTCAGTGCAAGACAGAGCGCAGCATTTCAGCATGGCGCTTTGGCTAGGGACCTTTTCTGAAAGTCTTCCATACAGGAGAGGAAAGGTTACTAGGGATGGATGATGTCTTCAGACTTGTAAGAAATCAATTCTTGAGGCCAACAGGCCATGGCAATGTCTACCCAGTGTGTCGGACACATTGCTTTACAGCAGAAGAACTGGGTGAAGAAGTTACCCCAGGCTAGGTTAAACGCTTTGAAAAGGTGGATTTTCTTAATCTGGATCATTCTGGCAAACTCTGTGGAGAAATAGGTGGACTGTGTCAGCAGACCTGAAGGGGTAGGCACATCTGCAGGCAAGAGACTCGAGTAGCTTGTGATGAGCAGCTTGGGAGAGTGATCTCATATCAGCACCAGTTACTGACAATGGCATGTCCGGCTGCTGTGCAAGTTATCCTGCTGCCAGCACCACTAAAGCACAGCATATTCCCATCATCATGCACATGCCTGAATTAGGGCAAACTTGTCTGTTTACAGCTAGGGTCACCCGGGAGAAACCTCTTGGCTCAGGTGCTGCATGGGACCCAACGAGAAGCACACGCACCAGTATTTGCTGCACCACGTCATTTCCCATGTATGTTCAGGCATGAACGTGTACAGCGGTGGCTCTCTGACCACCAGAAGTATTACGCTTAAACGTGGAGAGAAACAGGGTAAAGTACCTAAGGGGTAGGATAAGACTGGCCTACTGAACCCCAAGGCTAGCTGCTGAAATTCCCACTTCTGCTAACGGAGGCAGTAGGATCCTAACCTAGGGCCTCTCATCAGGTGTCTGGCCACTGCTTTCAGTGGAAGGGTTCATAAGCTTCAATTTCGACCTGGTCAGTTAGTCATGTTCCTCTTGTATGGGACAAGTTAATCTTCTGGGCCTGAAAAGCAGTTTTAAGGGTGGAGCTACTGCAGAGGGGGGGTCCGTGCGCAATTCTCAGTTGCTTAAATTTGTCCCAAGTGCCCTAAGCATGTTAAAAATGGTTGATTCCATTTAAAACAAACCAAAACCTGTTGGCTGTATCTTTTGATTGTGTTCTTCTCAAAGAAGGAACATCAGGAAAACAGAAAATGAAGAGTGATATTTCCGACAGTACTCAGCAACTAGCACTACTCTCCCTGACACCAGTTATAAGACTCTAATGGCTTCTACAGGAATATATTTAAGACAGTGAGGAACACTACTGAAAATCCTGCCTTAAAAGTCTTGCAGGGACTGGTTGTGTCCTCCAGGTACCAATCAAAAGCAATATATTTGGTTTAAAAAACTGTAAGAAAATTACTATGAATCTGTTCTTTTACTTCTTGCTCCTTTCCAGGAGAAGAACACCTGAAATTATTCTGTAAATTAACATCCTGGAATTTCCCAGGTTAAAACTTGAATGCTAATCAGGTAATTGAACACTGAATTTGAACAACCAACAATTGGCTACAATTTCAGGCTAGGATTTGAAGGTTAAACTTCTTATTTTCATCACTATCATTAGGAAAAATAACAATCACAGATCTAATTCTCTTAGGCATATTATACCAGTTCCCTTAGCCATATTAATCTTACCTCATAGCAATTTTATATACAATTTAAAAAATGGAGTTGAAATTATGATTCCCCAACAAAATAAAGTCACCTTGTATTGTGCAAACTTCCTGTCTATTCTGTTATCAACCCTCTCTGCATCCTTCCAAGGCATATTTAATTTGGAGTGTGATCCTGCAAAGACTGTCAAAGGTTCCGCTTGCATTATCCATACGCATTATCAATGCCCAGCAGTGAACATTCCCAGGATGGAGGTCCCTCAATGATCTGACCTCCTGGCCTAGAAACTGCAAAAATAGTATTAAGTGAGATATCAATGATGATATTTCAAATAATAAAGTAAGAAAATTTTTCCTGAGCCTGGCACTTCTTGCCATTTCTTTTTGATGATCACTAGTGAAAATTCTGTTCATGCATATATGGTTTTCCCAGGGTGATAATGAAGCGATGCTGACGAAGAAGTTACTGATGTGCCAAAGCACCACCAACACCTAGAGCATCCTATCAACACCACTGTTATTTTCTCTGCTTCTGCAATGCAAATACTGTCAATGCAATGCATGTTTCTTGAGTGTTTTTACGCTGCTGAAATGCCAAACCAGCCACCTCAGCTTAAACCACTTCTGAAGGAAGTTTGGGTAAGTGAAACCCAGTCTCCTCCCTTATTTTATAATGCACTTTGCTGTGAGACATTCAGAACTTTGTCCCAACAAGTTGTGTAACCTGTGTGTTGTGCTGTTTGCCCCAGCTCCGTCTTTTACCCAGTCCAACTCAAAATAATTCTGTAACTCTCAGCTATTTCAGTAGAACCAGTCCCTGGCTGAGGCTGAAGTTATGATCCTGCAAGATATTGAAGCCACATGTTGAGGAAAGCTGAGAAGATGAGAGATGGCTTGTGTAATCGTTCTTATCAGCTTTCCAAATCAGGAAACAACACAACCCTTCTCCTCTCCCCAGATTCCCATATTTCAATCCAGTCAACAAAGTCTATTATTACCACGGTCAGACAGGAAAATGTGTGACATATAAATAAAGTGCAGCATAGTCACTCAGTATGTAACAAGTCTTTCCTACTCTGGATGAGCTGTACTTGATGGGAAACTTTATGCAGCATTTGTTTACCACTAATGCAATTAAACAGTGTTCTCTGCAGAGATGCTGGTACAGATAAGAGTGACCTGCTCATTAACTGTCTGCTTTAAAAAGCATTCTTTCTTAGAAAGGAAGGACTGTTTCATTCACTGTGGACTAGGAGCTTGGAAACTTTTGCCATAGGAAAGGCAGGAAAAGCAATCTTCTACAACTGAAAAACAAAACCACAACTAGACTCGTCTGTTAATTATTAGACAGGAAAGATAAGACATTCAACTATTTAACTTCTTGCCCCTTCAAAGGAAAATCTTATATATGAACACGGTGATTTAATTCGATTATTGAAAAGGTCTGTCAAAGGCTGTGCTGAGCTCTGTAGAGTAGGGAGATGCGTGCACGTGCTCGTGATGTTTATTTGTTGTTATAATGCAGAACTCCATCTATCTGTCTGTCTGTCTGCGTAAACCTAACAGTAACATGTTCCACCCTACAGTGCAGCCAAGAGGATCTAGAGAAGTTCGCAAACTACAATTCCCTTTTCGGCCTGCCTGATCGAACTCCTTCATCTAACTCTTCCGGAGGTCCCAGAGCGACACGCGACGCATCCTGCCGGTTCACACAAAGCCTACTCACTGAGTCAATTCTGTAAAAATACAAAGAGCTTCAGACTTTTCAGTTCACCCTAAACTTACGTGCTGTTTGTACTGCGGGATTCTCCGTTTTGTGTTCACCGCGCGAGCACCGCAACAACGGGGGGCCCGAGCGGCCACCCTGCTTTCAGCAGGGGGCAGAGATTTTTGGGGAAAGCTAAAAGTGGCCCAAGGTGTTCCCTCCCGCCTCGGGTCACAGAAATGAAAATCAGCGTAAAGCGAACCGCGGTTGGGATGTGAATGTTGGCTGCTGCAAGCACATTAAACTCCAAGCACTTGGCTTAGTCAGTGGCTGGGTGGTTTGTTGGGTTTTTTTGGCTTTTTTTTTTTACCTTTGTGCACTGACATTTGACCCTTTTTATAATATGCACCTTGCACCACTGAAACCCAGCTAGTTATTTATTAAACTCAGGTACCAATGGCCGACTTGTACATATCATGCTTTTTAACTGCCTGGCGTTGCCCGTGCGCGGAGGAGAGGGGGATGAAAGGCAATTGTCTTTGCCGTGAAATTCTGTCGTATCGGCAGAAAGGAGCTGCAAAGTGCAGCAATTTGTACCTGACCTCTGGTCTAAGAAGTTTGTACAAACCTTTGAACCTTGGATTGAAATTGAGAAACAAGGTCTACAAGTACAAGGAAGAGATTTCCAGTACTTGTTACCTGTGCCCAGGGTTAATATTATAAATTTTTAAAAAAATGTTTAACCAAGGCAGGGACTGTCTCAGGAGGCACCATTCCTGTGCTGGGTTAATTCAAAACAATTTAAGTCTACTGAAATTACAGCTCAGTTGGAAATACCTAGGGATTGGAAAAGAAATTTCTATGCACTACAGAAAAGGAGTGGGATTCGAGACAGATGTCATTTAAAATTCACCTTTTGCTGACCTTGACTGCAATTTTTTCTTTTAATTAAAAGCTGAAGAAAGAAGACAAGCAACATTTGATTCAATATAATTTCTTCAGCAAAGAATGGAGCTGAAATGCAGAACTGAATAGAAATTATTAAATAGAGTAGCAAAATGGCCCCTCCTTTGTTAACTTTATTTATTTTTATCCATCACATTATCTAATCTCAGTTACACAGTGCACAGCTATACGAAAAACCCATGGAAAAATAATCAAACCAACAACATTACAACAAGCTCTTGATAGACAGTCATATGGCCTTGTCCTGACGAGCAAAAAGGACATTTGGCAGTTCTGTTAGGTTACCCATGTTAATTTAGCGCTCTCAACCGTTTCAGGTACCAGCAAGGTCTTTGGAGCAGCAGCATCAGCTTACACCAACATGTGCCACCACAGACTGTGTTGGGTGTGAGGGCCTTCAGTAAAACGATTCAAAAAGATGCCCCTTCTGCAACTCAACCTGTCAGGCCATGGACCCCGTCATTGGTTTTAATCAACCTTACTTATAACAACTACATTTCTTTTTTGTTTATTTTTTTAAAAAGGTTTTAGATTCAGCTGATTTTTTTAAAGGTTTAAGTTCAAACTTCACCACAGGTATCAGCACTGACCCCAGTAAAGCAATAAATGAATAAATAAATACATAAGGGTAAACAGATTAATGTCACGTGTCCTGTGTCATATACAAGCCTTAAACATTGCACATGCTGCTTAAGTAGAATATAAATAGAATAATATGAGAACTTAATTTTCTTAAAACGTTATCAGGATGCAAGTGAGTGATACAGATTCATTTGCATTAAGAACACTTGCGTATATACACTGCTCGCTCAACCTTCCCAGCCACCTTCAATCTGCAAGCCCCAAATTCTGTACCTAAAGATGATAACCCACTTTTAAAGCTTGATTTTTATGTCAATCTCTTGAAAAAAGCAGAACAAAATGCCAGGCAGCGCAAACAGACAACAGCAGAGCCAGACCAATTGAAAACACAAAGTCAGGCGGTTGTAAATGGCTACCTTTCACTTCATTAATTTAAGATAGCAGACAAAATATCTCTGAGACACGATTTTATTTGCTTTCCTCTGTCTAAAATATCAGTGGGTTAGTTTTCACTGCCCTGCCATTCGCTTTGATATGCGCCACACAAATTCTTTCAGATATTCACGTCAAGCTTGTAGTTCAAGCTTCGAAGTAGTTGCTTCCTTCTCAAACAACCCTTTAGGACCCTCTGAAGGAAGGCAAAACCCAAACCCAATACCTTGACAATGACATCCTTTCAGTCTCAACTTCCCGATAAATGAAAACCAGATAAAAAGCCCTACAGAGCAAACAAGATTTCCCTTACCTCTCCGGTCCCACGACTGAAGCGCGACAGGTTAAGAGGACTTGTGCCTTTGCTTGAGCAACCTTTCCTCCGAATGGCAAGAGCCGTGTAACCTGGTTATACAGTTTATGCATCTCTTCATTGGCCAGCGAGCGTTAGCCATTTAAATTCCTTGGGAGTCATTTGTTAAGGGCTCTTAGGCTGAGGCTAAGTGGGTGGGACGGGAGGGAGAGGGGATGTTAGCGCTGCCAGATGCAGAGAGCTCTCCAAAGCGGTTTGAAAATTAATAGAAAGCCATCTGCAATGAAGGGATCTTTGGAGGGAGGGCTGGGTCCAACCTTCAGGGAAGCACAGGAAAGAGAAACCATGACATTTTCACAGGGAGAAGGAATTTGAAGAGAAAGATTTCATTCAAAATCCAAAACTTGGAAAAAAGGGAGTGAAACATGTACAAACAACTCCTTCCTAGCACAAGGCGTTGTGCAAATAGCTTGAGTTACTCACAACAGATAAGATAAGAAAAGGACATATTTTGCTTGACAGCATGAGTTTTTCAGTGAAATCTTTTTTTTTTTTCTTTATATGTCTGGAAAAATGATTTCAGGCTACGCCGAACCGATTTACCTTTGGTTGTTGGAAAGAAAAAAAAAAAAGGTCTGCAGCTCCTGGGGCAAGAGGTAGGTTTATGGATCTCGGCAGTGGCAGGACTGTAGGAATAACAGCCTGTGCTGCGTACCCGGCGTGCACCGTTTCAGCGCCAAACACGGAAACTCAAACGTGTTTGCTTGAAAGGAAAAAAAGAGAGCCTGGTGCAGAAGTATAAGCACAGGGGTGGTAAAACATGATTCATGACAGCAGAAATGGTCTGTACATAACAACGGAGCATTAGGCCCCGGCAGCACTTAGGCAAAGCAAACAACACACCTTCTCGAGCAGCCAAGGGGAAGGGACGGCACTGAAACCCTCTTTGGATGATGGATTTGCCCGGTCGGCAAGCAGTGTGCACAACCAGCCGTCGGGAGAAGAGGGAGCATTGGGGATGACTGATTTCTGGGAAAGGAGACTGCCCGGAGAAGATGAAAAGCAAACAGCATATCACAGAAGCAAAACAGTTTGGATGATGGATTTGCCCGGTCGGCAAGCAGTGTGCACAACCAGCCGTCGGGAGAAGAGGGAGCAGGGCATGCCTTGGGGGACGACTGATTTCTGGGAAAGGAGACCGCCCGGAGAAGATGAAAAGCAAACAGCATATCACAGAAGCAAAACAGTTACAGCTTTCCATCCTTCCCCAGTTTGTTTTCTTTTTTTTTTTTTTTTTAATTGGCATAGCCATTCCTTTCTTCTTTCTCTTTGTTTTCCAAAGTAAAGCTCAGTCCAAATCTCCAGCCAAGCAGCGCACAGGCAGCAACCTCAGGGCATCCTAGCGTGGAAGAAGTGTCTTAACCTCTCCGTGACAAACCGTGCACAGGGGTGGATTCTGCAGAGGAAGCACCATCAGTTTGTACCAGACAGTCCTACATAATAATTGGTTCTTGCCCTCTGAGTGCTTTAAACTGAGCACATAAAACTTAAGAGACATCCTTGTACTGCAGAGTCAGAGCCTGGTCAACAGAGAAGAGGTGTGGCCTAGTCAACGGGTGTAGAGATAAGAGCTCTAAAATTAAAAGGCTCCAAGTTAGAGAAATGTGGAGGATGGGAAAGACTGGCAAAAGAAGCATCTCTCTGCCGGTTTCTGAGAGCAAACAGGAAGGATAGCTGTTCTGCTCATACCACAAACCCAAAGAGTGATTGCGATCATTCTCTTCTGGCTTTTTATACTTGTTTATCCACAGTTCTGTGGCCATGATGTGTAGGCACTGTACAAACACACCTGCAGCCCAGATCCTGGTCCCAAAATGCCTGCAGGCCAAGTCTACTGTACATCTCTCATCTTCAGAATTCCTGCCTGCAAACGTTAACTCATGAGCTGCGAGAGCTGCGGAGAAGCAGGTGCTGCTCTGCTGGTAGGGAAGCTGTAGCATGGAAATTAGGTGGTTTGCCCAAGACTGTAAAAGGAATCAATCTCAAATCCGGCCAGAAAATCTAGAGATTTCTGCCAAAATCAGATCCGTGCCTCAATCCCACTGATCTGTATAGGGAAATGAGTATAAAATATTTAACTGGTAGAAGCTCATAACTCCTCCTCCACCATATTAATTCATTTTTTAAAGTCAGTATCCTCTTTACCTGGAATTTTTCTGCTGGAAAACAAACTAAACTTTTAACCATTGTAAAGTGAACCCTATCAGCTACAACCATGCATGCATTTGAATGCACAGGGAAGACTATTCTGGTATAACTGGAATTAAAAAGCAACAACGTTAGTGAGCCAATGGGGTCATTTTTAGGAGGCTCTTCAATATGCCATGTCAATTAGGCTCATGCAGGGAGGCTGCTCAAACCCTTGATTTCCATTTTATGCTTTCACTTTTAGCTCCAGCTTGTTGTTAGTTTCCAAGTTATGCCCCCAACCCTGTTTAAATCAATGAACATCAGCAGATCAGGCTGCTGTAGTGTATTCTGAAGTGTTAGTAAGCCCAATGGCAGAATTTGAAAATACATTAATCTGTCCTGCAGGCTGTGCTTTTATAGGGAATATAAAAATGTGGACAAGATGCTGCAAGTGTGACCCCCAGCTTTCCATGGTGTTAGGAACCTACTTCCCTCCAGCCTCAAGCACACGGTGTTCATAGCAACTACATGATTTCTTATATGCCTCTTTACGATGACTGGCATCATGAGAGGGATACACCTAAGGCAGAGTGCAAAAGTGTCAAGGGCAGAGCCATCCAAGCAGCAGGCAGGATGGGTTCTGTACACGCACACACATTCCTCTCCTCATACACCACTGCGCGGGTGTAAGGATATAAATACACCTTCTCTCCTCATGTACAGCTTGACTGCAACATTGAAGTGTCACCATCCATTACAATAATACCGTAAATATTCAGTTGCTTCTTCTTTTGATGACTGACAGATAAGCAGGGGCCAGATCCTAAGAGATGTGAAAGACAACAATGCAGAGAACAGTCCACCAAGACCAGTCCACACCTGCGTTTCACATAGACTTGCCATTTCCTTTTATTCTTTCCAGTTGTGGGATTACACACAAAAGGTTTTTCCTAAATAACTGTCCTCCTGAATACAGTGATAGAAAATGCTGGATGTCTGAAGAAAAAAGTGAGCTGCACTGGAACGTGCTAATGCCTGCACACAGTCTGGCATCTGCTGATCAGGTGCACTGGGCTCCTCCACGTGCTGACAAGCACTAACGAAACAGGGATTCTGTGCGGTGAGGTTTTTACAAAGATCGTACCCAAATGCTGTGGGAGATCCAAGGGTGGACCACAGGATCACCATTTTACTGTGGTGAGGTTATTCTCTGCATAAGAGTATTTCATAGAATCACAGAATGGTTTGGGTTGGAAGGGACCTTAAAGCCCATCTAGTTCCAACCCCCCTGCCATGGGCAGGGACACCTTCCACCATCACTATTTGTGATGATCATGGTAGGAAATTGGCTTTCAGGGTATTTCAGGGTGGCAGCTTGGCAATGTGGGACAGTGCAGACACATGGGCAAGTGAAAAGAGAAGGGAGAGTAAGGAGTGAGTGGTGGGTTAGCTTTTATGTTCTTCAAAAGGTACTGAGAGACTGTATGAGAAGGGAATGTGCCAAGTGAAATATTTCACCAAAAGCACACGTGGATTTAAGAGTGGCCTGCAAGGTCTCCAGTCTCAATCTCAGAAAGTCGTTGCAGTTTGTCAGTATATTCACACATAAGCCCATCCTCAGCCACAAAAATTAGGATCTCACGATCTAACAAGCAGCCTTTTTTTCCTTTTTCTTTCTTTTCCCTCTCTTTTTAACAAAACCACTTTGTGTTTGGTGGAACAGGTTCTCACATGTTTGTAGAACCATTTTATTGCCTATTTGAATGTTTAAAGAGACAACACCACTTTATTTAAATGAATAACATGTTATTTTGCATCTGTTCTTACACAATGTGAGTTAATACAGCACAATTTGTCATTTCCTGACTTTCATAACTTATTGCAGACCAAAAACTGGGGAGATCCTTCAGAGAACACACAGTCTGTAACACAACACTCTTGGATTTTTACGGGTGGTTAGTATACGACAAAGACATATATAATTATATATCTCAAAACAGCTTTACTATGTAGTTTCAGGAGATTTTCTAAGGTGTTCAGCCACCCAGGCAGACACTTGGAGACAACAGCTTTCCAAGTTTTCTCACACCAAAGTCTTTTCCATGCTTAATCTGTCAGTGCTTTGCCCTTTAACTTGCCACGTCATGGAGGATTCCCAGTGAATGCCCTCACAAAGGTGCAGTTCCCTTCTGTCCTCCCACCATGGAGAGGACAAAGTCACAGCCCTGAAGGTGAAGTCCCACCAGGGGACATTTGGCCAAGGACACCTTGGGCTTTCCCCTTTTGTTTTTTTATCTTAGGCTTCTCTGGGTCATCGGCAATGACAGTTGCCCTGATAACCTAAAGGTCACAGACAAAGTTTTTGTTTTGTTTCTAGCAAACACTTTAATTGTCATTCTGCAATAAAATCAGCACAGAGGATCAACCTGGAGAGCAGGCTCAGTTCCCCCATGTGCAATCTTGTGCTTTCATTTAAACATGAAAGCAGGTTTTAGGTTCCAAAAGGTAAGAAGACGAGATATTGAATAAACCCATGGAGTGCAATGGATTTTAATTAGCATGTAAGAAAAGAAGGAAACCAGCAAACCCCAAAGGTTTTTATACAGCCACAACCATTGCATTTCTGTGGCATGTTTGCTTTCCATTCAGATAAATACAGGATGGGTTCTGGATAGACGTATCTACAAAGGAGGTTAATATGATGATCGCTTTTCAGTCCCTGGGTAGATAAAAGACTCTATGGCAAAAAGGTTCAGCCCTCACTAGCCTGATGCGGCTGCTCATGTCCAGTGTTTCACACCACAGCCTCACAAACATGTTAAACCGGTGCTGCCAACATAAGGTCCTGCTCCATCCTTCCCACCGCCACCTCGTGCAGCTTTCGCTTGTGCTGCCATGAGCGTTTGTGTGGCTGCATCCCGCCCACATGCTACCCAAATACCTGATCTGGAAGGGGGAAAGGAGGTGGGACTGGTCCTTTCCACCAGCATTGTTGGCTGAAAGCATTTGTCGAATCGCCAGAGTGGGGCAAATTCATGGGAAAACAGGGGAAATATTTCTTTTGAAGGCTGATGAATCCAGTTTCACAGCACCTCTCCTACTCGGGAGAAGTCGATGAGATTTCACAGTGGGGTAGACAAGAGCCTTTCTCTAACACCAAGAAGTTCACTGAACGACCCTGAGAGGCCAGGGGGTAGAATAGTAAACTGTTACTCCTCATAAGTTTGGATGCAGCCAAACTTAAAGCCAAACTGATGAAGTGCTGCAGGTATGGAGAGGCTGAAGGTACGGTAGGAGTCAGGGGGAAGGTGCATGAGCTCCACGGGTCACTGAAAGGCACCCGGTGGCCACCTCCTCTGGCTAGCAGGGATACCCAGCCAGCAGAGGCCAAACATGTCCCAACTGATTTTGATAATTAAAAGGTTCCCAGCAAATAATATTTAATATTCTCCCTGGTTCCCTTTGGGGCCTTTCTGCAAAGGAGAGCATCACAGGGTTTGGTGATACATGTTCACAGGAGGGGGGATGAAGACATCCAAACTTATATTTACGGGAGACTTCCAGAATCAAGGTATGAAAATGAGTATGGTTAGCACAGGTAGCCCTTGTTTCCTCTCTTCCACCAATTGGCCTGCCCTTTTACAGGTTGCAATAGAACATAAGAATATTAAGTGAAAGACCTTTTCCTTCATCCAACGGGCATCATCTCTGGTTCGGGCATAAGCTTGTCTATTTTAGTTCTTAATGAAAATAAAACAATAAGCATCACTCGGAAATTGTTTGTAAAAAGAGGTTTTCAGATGAGGGGACTGACAGTTTCCTTCAGGAAAACAAATGTATTTTTCTGCCTCCCAGTAACATGAAGGAAAAATTGAGACTGGAGTAGAATGAATGAGCGCTGGGGGGTTTACTGCACCCATTAACTCCGGTGTCTCTCACATTGAGCTTTATTACATGTTCCCAACTTCCATGTCTCAAAACACTGATTTATCGTTAGGATTAGAAAAAGCAGAGTCTGAACTGCCATGCACAGCAAAGACAGCATTACCAAGGAAGTCCGTGTGAAGCAGACTAAGCTTTACACCCGTCCTATGCTGCCAAAATACCAGGGACAGGAGTTTACATGGTAAAAAAGCTGCTGTGACCAAGTCACCCTTGGGTGGTGCGTTTTGCTTGGGCGTCGGGAGCGGTGTCGCACCCCTTGGCCCATTGCCCTCCCTCGGCACGGCGCACTTTGTCCTGCCGGCCCAGCGCAGGTTGACTCGCCCGCGCCATCACACGCTCTCGCCTTACCTAACCTCCCCCCAACGCCCCGGCTCCTCCTCTGCCACTGTTTGCATCCTGTCTGCTCTTCTCCACCGCGGATCTTGGCTACAGACGGGCAGGGTTTGGGCTGCAAACAAAAGCTGGGCTTTCTGCTCAGCGGCCAGCGTTGTGCCAGAAACCAGCCGCAGGCACGTTGCTCCTGAGCCACCGTGGTGTGCTCGGGTTTGGGGCTAATTTAACCATGCTGCCAGTCTAAGACGTGATTCTGTGGCGGGGGAAATGGGACGGATCTGCCTGTTAATTCCCCAGACGTTACCTGCAGCACAGGCAAGCCCTAGAGCTTCGTCTATACCGAGCCCCGTGCACGGCGCAGAAAAACAAGTGTTAACAAAAGTGGGTCTCGGTATGAACTTTGCAACCCTGCGGTAAAACCACCCACCGTAACCAAACATGCTTGAACAGTAAAAGGGCACTTTCCCCTCCACGGCTGCACCTGAGCTGGGGCCCACAGCCACTGTGGGGCTCTCGGGCATCATCCCCCCGCGTGCTAGAGCTGCCCCAGCTCAACCTAAGGGGTAGACCCAGCCTAATTAAACCTGAAAGTGCTCAAGGGCTATGCTAATGGGGAGCTCTGGGTCATCACAGGAAGGTGATTTTTTTTACAGGCCTGCTCTTCTGCTATAAACCCTTCTCTCTCAAAGAAAGACCTCAGAGCGTTGTTGACGTAACTTAGGCTATAGATATTTGACAAGATAAACCTGGCAAAGTGTCTGTGATTTCAAGGACCATAATAGGTGAAACATTTTGGAATGAGAAGAATGGTCTGAATGGGTGCAATTATTAAATCCATTAGTTAAATTGCTCTTTCCTCAGTAAAGAAAATGTTTCTGTATGACCTAGGATCTGCCACTCTTGAGCCACTCACAAAGGCTAAGTGGGAGGTATATCTTGTTCAGGACACACCTAAGCCCCACACTTCCCATTTCTAGGGAAAGGTTTGTATTTTAAAGAGTACATTTCCAAACTGGCAATAACTGGCAAACCCTTGAGTTCAGACTCAGAAGCTGCATCAAAAGGTCCTGAGACAGAAAGACCCCTTTACTTTGGGTAAAGGAGGGGTTGGAGACATGGAATGAGCTCTTCTGAACAGTATCCACAGCTCTGCCCTATTTATTTTACCTCTCATATTTATTCTCTTCTGCAGGGTGGGTGTGTGTAGACTCTGGAACTGCCCAGGATAGGTGCCGTGGGCAAGGCCACCTTGTTCCGTGGGGAAGGAGACGACTTCAGCTAAAAAGTTGTCTGCTGTGATGCTTTTGGGACCAAGGAAGAGACCCAGGCATGTTTTATTCATTAGCAGAGACCTTACTGATGGGAACTACTGTCCTCAACTATTGGACATAAATAATGCCCTCCATGCACCTGAGATGTTAGCTGTTTGCAAAGAGGCATCTGTAATTAAACAGGAAATTGCAGATTCCCAGTGGGTTAACAAGGTGACAAATTACCATAATCCCACAGAGATACTCCCTTCTTCTTTAAAAAAAAAAACAACAAAAAAACAAAAAACAAACAAACAAACAAAAAAACCCAACCCTAAACCCAGACAGTTAAAATCTTCTCAGGGACTTTAAGAGGTCCATTTCTTTACCCTTCCCAAAAACATGGAAGCACGTTTAATTCATGGGAAGATATATAGGCTGCATTTTAAAGGTGAGCATGTTACCAAATACCCAGAGAAAGAGCTGCTACAGTCTCCATGCAGCTAAGCTGATTGAAATCTGACCTTTCTAGGCCTGTGTGCTGTCTTCAGAACACCACTGGAGGTAAGCAGAGACCTATGTTTGAGGACGTTACCCTTCCTGTCATATTGCTGGAGTTTATTGCAAAAGAAAAAGACATTTTGGGGCAGTCTGTCCCAGTCTTACCCCGTTCGATTCACCAGCACACAATTTAGTACAGAATCTCGGAAAATGGAAATGTAATATATCACTGTCTAGTCCACAGATTACTATGGCAACAACCAGGTTGTCACCTGTCCTTCACCTGCCCAAATACTTAGACTTCCACATCACCCTTGGGGTCTGAATTTTCTATCAGTAGAAGGAATTACTTGTTCTGGTCTAGTTTCAGGGTGTATCTGAAGAGATGGCTGAAATTTTATTGGTCTGTAAGTTTATCTGAATGAAGCCAATTCACTCTTGGTGGCACATCATCAGGTTTGACATGAGTAGTGTTACACCAGGGATTTAATTTGACTTCTCATACGTTTCATGGTATGAAACTGGTGGTATGTGCAAGAGAGCACATCCCAGAAAATAGAAACAAAGCCATCAGGTTGCCCTTGTTTTGATCTTTGGCATTTGTAAAATGGCCACATTCTTTTTCTGGAGATGTGCCACAAGACCGCTGAAGAGTAGTAAGGTTGTACTGACATTTTAGAGTGCTTTTCCTTGGAAAGTCTCAATTCTTTGGGGAACAATTATTGTTAAAAATGAAAGCTAAGTGCCTTGCATGTAATTTACTAAGTATATTGATACCAACAAAAGAAAAGTAATTTCCTTATGCAGTCACTGAGCTACACCCTTTCAGAGAGGAAAAAATGTAGTATTTTGAGTTTGTGCATTCACTCCTGAAAAGACCATTTTATACATGTGAAAAGGTTACTTTTACTTTGTTATTGATTGCTTCAGAGGATTAAAAATAACGTTCAGAGAGCAATTGTGGGATGTAGTGCGATGGTTGCTGTGTGTGCCGTGTACACTGCAGCAGCGTGGTACACTTGCGCCCTGGAAAAACAGGACCCTCCGCAGTGACTGCCCATTGCTAACAGAGATATTCAGTTGTACCCAGAGTATAGTCAGCTTCACAAAAGAAACTACTTTCTCGTCTAAAGCAGAAGATGGTCTCCAGCACTTAGTGACAAGGAAAACAAGGATTACCCATCACCACCTCCCCTACGAACGCTTACGTTGCATTTTCGGGCATCTACTACTGCCCAGGAGGCTGAAACAGGTGCTTCACTGGCCAGGCTCCCTCTGACACAGCCTGCATCCCTGCTAAATACCATAGGAAATACAACCACAACCACAATGCCACCGCAGGGTACGGTTACTAACCTACTGATCGCCCCTCAGCCGGCTGGCAGCAGTAGGTTGGTGACCTGCTAAGCCGTCGCGTGCCTGGTGCCACTGTCGCTGTTGTGTCCCCAGCACCCAGCTGCCTAGCTGCTTCAAGACCTCTGCCGGGGACGTCGTAGGTCACGGAGAAACAGCAGGACAGATCTTGTGCTTTTTCACTAAAACTATCAATGAACCTAAGCTATTACAACCCCTAAAGACGACCGGAGCTGATTAAAGGGCACTTTACAAAAGGTTCCTCCCTGGGTACACTGTGATCATGTTTCACCAACTAGTTTCAATCCCTCCTCCTCTGGCCAAAGGTCAGCACGTCCAAGTGAGCAAAGTCCAGTGGTAGCTCATGGCTAAAGCCATCCCGGCTTACCGCAGGTGCTCCAGAAGTAAGGCTGCTGTGACACTCAGAGCTCACTGGTATAAACTACTGTAAAATTTGGAGGGGAAAGAGCACATTCCGGCGGAGAAGACAAAGAGCATTTGCCGCTGTGACTGAGCAAACAGACAATAAATGGACTCGTTGTCTTTGCCTGGGAGTTCATTTCCCTGTTTGCACATCCTAGCACTTGCATGCGCTTCCTGGTTTTGCCGAATACGTGGTGTTCCCAGCCTTGTTTCCCAAAAACTGCCCCACGCCCCACCCCAGGCGTGCAGACTTACGCCGCATCTCTCCCCGTTCACCACTTCTGGACCCGGTGGCCAGCTGCTGCCGAGCAGCAGCCGGACAGAGAGAGGTCTTGGAACTCACGCACCTTTAGGAAAGCCAGGGGTAACTCAGAAGAGATGGAATTTGTATCTGGCTGAGGGAGAGGCAGTTATAGCCGAGCTTTTCCCCCACCCTGAGAAGCAGTGGCCAGCAGTGAGGTCACCCATCTCTACCAGCAGCCCCCCAGCCTGCAGGAAGGGGGTGCAGAGACAGCAAGGGAGGAATGCAAAGGGTGGGAGGATGGGAGGAGATGGGGACACGGGATGGAGCTGGAATCACTCTGCATTCCTATGGCGATACTATGGAAAACCAGACTTAATAAGTTCTGCTATTCATAGATCAGCCGGTTATAATGATGTTAAATCCTCCAGTCCTTGTCTGTCAAACTCACACTGAGATAAGTAGGAACTAAGTATGCTCAAGAGCCTTTGAAGACTGTGTAAGTACCTAGATATTGGCCTGGGGAGGTCTGACTTTAAATACCCCTGTCTGAAAAAGACAACATATTTAAAAAAATGTACACAGTTAGTTACATTCTAATCCCGAGTAAGAATCAGATTTCTGAGACTATGATACACTTTCATTTCATTAGGCCTATAACAGTTTTTAATTAACCTAGACCCTAAAATGATCCTTCTGTCTTCAAAACCACTAAATTTAGGCTTCCTTAAGTACACTACGGACACAAATGTAAAGTTATTGGAATGTCACAAAAGAATTAATGAAAACATCTAAAAGTGTGGCCGACAGCAGAGAGAGAGAAAAAAGAACGGATTTTTGCACTGGTGGAAGGGGGAGATGTGTGTGGAAAACCCTGGCTGCTGGTTTTGCGATTTTCAGTTCATTAGTAGAAGAGTTGTCTCCAGAGAAAGCTGCTTGCCTTCCCTCCCTCTCTAGAAAAAGGACAATGCAGGAACATAATGGTTTGAAAGAGAATTTTTTTTTTCTTACCTTTCCCCCTCTTTCTGTTGCTCTCTGTAACAGTGCTTAATTTTAAGGCGATCGTAACAAAGGAGACATATTCAGAAAGAGCTGACCTTCTAATAAAACAAGCAAGGAGCACCTAGGACAGGTAGATGCCTGAAGACTTGATGATGCCCTTTAGTAAGGAAGTATAAGGGAACAATCCCACTAGTTGTCTGCCTGGTGGCTTGGAAACCCCTGACAGCTAACATACTGCATACTCTTGTGCCTTTATTTCAGTGAAGGGAAAACCCGGTTTATTTATTATCCCATTATAGGGCTTTGTTTCTGATGTCCTTAGCCTCAAAAGCACCAAAACAATGTCTTGTTTAATATCAAATAACGCTCTTATTTCTCAGCAGAACAGGGAAATCGTCTTGCTCAGCTGCACAGCCAGGAGGGATAAAGAATACCTTTAGACTGGGCTTGTCAAAGAAAATGAGGAAGAGCATGAAAGCAGGGAAAATTTATAATAGGAGCAAAGGGAACCCATCGCTACCTGCCAGGAGTTTCTCTAAGTGCCTGCCAAGCTGGGAGCACAACGCTTTACCAACCCCGGTGTCAGTTTTTAGCTCAGAAAGAGGAACAGACGACCAGCGCTGTGTTTTGGGGAAAATGGCTATGTTGCGGGTAGGTGGCAGAGTGACATGCGAGAGCCCCAGCTGATGTAGCCAGGGCACAGGTTGCTGTTGGGGGTCTCACATCTCAAGGGGGTTCTCTGCCCTCCTGGCTGCTTTGGAGTCGTTCTTTCTCTTGGTTTGGCCCCGAAATCACACCCTGGACATGAAAGTTTAACTGAAGCTGTGAGATCTTTGGAACACTTCTGGTTTTAGTCACATATGCTCTTCACCAAAACTATGTTTTGTTTAAAAAATATCTCAAACAGCCGTAAGATAGGCACATAACCCCCCACTTAGGGCTTGTGTCTTGTGGAAGAGTTGCAGATACTCCCTTCTGAGGAAGGACCATACTTATTCCTGAAAGGAGAAGGTGGAAGAGATTCCCTGTGGATGAAGGGCTGGATCCCTGCCTGTGCTGCATCTCCCTTTGACCGGTGAGAGCAGAGGAGGGTACACGTGCCCTTTCCCTCGCCCCAGCTGGTGAAACCCTCTGCCCGCTTGGATACCTGGAGCATCTCGGGGCAGTCCCACGCGCTCTGCACATCTGCACCATGTGACAGCTCAGTTCTCTGGTCACCCTCTGTCCTGGCCTGCTGAGCACCCACACTGCATCAATGCTTGCTTTTGGGTCCCCTTCTGGACAGAACCAACCAGCTCTTCCCAAGCAAAGCCCAGGCATGGCTCCAGGGTCAGACTAGCCCTTGCCAGGTGTGGTTGCCTGGGCTGATGCAGCACAGTCTTCCCAGAGGTTCCCCGTTCCCACAGGTGTCCCTGTGTGACTCCATCCTGCATATCCTCAGTTTCATGACATCCCTCTCAGCTCACAAAACACATATGAGAAATGCTAATTATGCCTTAGGACCAGGAGGGTCATCACAGATGCTAGAGAAGACCCAGGACATGTTGTGTGGACAAGTCAGCCTGCTCTGGGGGGACAGGAGCGGAGCACCACAGCTTCTGATATAAGTAATAGATTGGTATTAATTTAAATTAATAATTTGCCTGCTACCTACTTTTTGTTTTCCCTTAAGCAACACAGGATAGTTTGTAAACGTAAATGAAAACTGCTGGTTAGAAAAGTTATTCCAAATGAAAATAATGTCCAGAAGACTAAATAAATTTGGATATCTGAGATTCAAGCTGCATGTGTTTGGTGTCACACTGCCGAAAGACTTTGTGTGATGCTAGTGAAAGGGCACTGGCGAAGATACAGGCAGGCAGAGGAGACAGAGACACCTCACGGCACAGCCCACCACCGAGAGCCTCAAACCACCAAACACCACAAATGAAATACTGCGCTACTCTACCGAGCTCGTGCAGAAAGTGTACCCTCTGGTAGCAGCTGAATGAGAAAGTCGTATTTCACAATCAGATTTCAACAAAGGGGTCATGCTTAGGAGATGAGAGGCTGTGCAAAAGAAAAAAGGCTATTTTTAAAAGTCAAGCCGAGCGCTGGAAGAAAACCTTCTAAAAAGTAGCCGCCAGCCCAGCTGTGTTTATGAGTCTATTCAACCAGCGAGTAGCTGGCTCGTGGATTTTGAGTGCAAGTAATGATTTAACACTGTGACCCAAGCATGAAACTGGAACACCCCGAGAAACGATTTTGGCAAGGGTATATTTAATGAGTCAGAGCGTCCTGTTATCTGATGACGCGTTATTACACGGTGGGAGTTATTTTAATTGCCAGATGATAAATCTGAGAAGCTGCAAAGGGTTGCATGCTTCCCCCTTCCATACTAACCCAGTCAACCCTGGTCATGTTATTGCATTATGTCCCCCTCAGCCAGGCAAAATAGCTGTCTCCCCACCGGACCCATCTGGTGATGGATTTGGGTATGGAGCCTCCGTGCACTCACCCTCCGGACAGCTGGAACTGGGAGCTGGCCTGCAGCTCTCCTGCCCTTTGCTTTTAGGCCTCGGGAAGGGGTCACATCTTCCTGGCACTTGTCTGTTCTTTTTCACATGAGAGGCCAGAGGAATAAATGAGAAATAGAGCATGCGTGTGAATCAGAAATAAAGCCTGTTTGAAAGCCGACCTGAACAGCTGATCCAGATGGGTACATTTGTTCTACTGATGGTTTTCTTTAAAAAAAACCAAACCACTCCCCAGCCTCTTTACTCAACCCCACATTAATTTTCTAAAAAAAAAACCAAACCCAAAAATATTTTACGCTATCCATCTCTTACTGACACAGCTGACAGGAGACTTATACACACTATAAATTAGCTATATGAATAAAAACTGCTACTCCCAAATGTTTTTATAAGCAAACAGGAAAATCTATTGCACATAAAAATACCTCCAACATAATATGCTCATCTGAGCTCTCAAAAAGCTGCCCTCACAGCTGAAAATAACATTTATAAAGTTGCTTAATTTAAAAAAGTAGTGGGTTTTTAAAATTTTTTTTTTAAATCAGATGAAAGTTAGATCTGGAATGGCCAAATGCCAGTTGCTGAGCTATGTGCAATGGCTCCTCTGTTGGGAACTGCCATTCTCTCTAATATCAAAATGTCACTTGCAGATATTGTAGTATTGAGCATTCACTGTCTTCCAGAGTCAAGGTGGTCACCCGGATGAAAGAGGAGAAGCAGAGGGAGATTGCACTCATTGACTTGCTTGCAAATCTATTTGTCAGATCCTTGCAGGTGCTATACCCCCTTACACAAACTTGCAGATCTTGCATGCTAACACAGATGCAAAGAATGCAAACTAGAGTTATTTTCAGTTTTTCTTTTCCCTTAAGAAAGCTGTGCCTGCTGTTTTAACACAGAAACGAGTCTATAAGCTACAATAACCCTTTTTAAATTACTTGGACTTCGCTCACAAAAACGTAACATCAACTGTAAGTAATTTACATAATTACAACTCTGGAAAACCCGAGTTTAAACAAAACAGCAAACTCCCTAGAACTGGACTGGACAAGCAGAAAAAAACAAAAGAGAAGACACAGATCCTATCTCCCATAGCCTGGCATGTTAGCACAACTCTATTCCCAAAACCCTGTCAAAATCTGACTTCCTAAAACACTGTCAAAATTTGACTTCTTCAAAACGAATCTCCCCACCCCATTTTTGGGGGTTTTTTTTACATACATCTCCAGTATATTCAATAACAAACCCATTAGGCCTCAAAGTTCAGCACCATGATAAACATCAGGGCCAGTTAATCACTTGCCAAGCAGTGCAATCATGGACTCTGGACACAAAGTCTAATGGGGCTGCTGGAGAGCGCTATGTACGCAGGGCTAATGGAGAGCTGCACCATGAAGGGCTGCTATGGGGTGCTGACACAGAGCCCCTTCCCTTCACCAGCTGGGAGTTCAAGGAGGCTGCTCGCCTTCATGAGGGAAGAACGGGAAGAACTCATGAAAGCATGAGTTTGCCAGTTTTCCCAGTGTCCATCGGAAATTCTAAGATTTGACTAAGAATGATTATTATGAATGTTTTTGAGATAATTGCTTCTTGACTTCTTTTTACCTAGTTCTTCAGTTTTCCATAAATCAAGTCTCTAATTAGACTCCCAATGCAGCAAAGTACCCAAGTAACTGAAAACAGTTTAAATGTCATCTACATTAACAAAATGTGTTTAAAATGCCACATGTGCTGGCTGGGGTGGACCCTCCCTACCTCTCCCAAAATGTAGCCAGAGGTCTCAGTAACCTCCCTACCACTGCAGTTAAAGTGCAGAAGAGCTTTTACTGTGTCTTCACGCTGCCTTGAAGACACTCCCAATTAATTCAACAATTTCTTCATTGAAACTTCCTTGTTTAAATGCAAATGAAGAAGAGAGCTGAGCCTACGGTGTTGAATGAACGTAAATTGAAATGCCTTAACCGGATTTCATTTCCATGCCTTCCCTCTTTTCTTCCGTAGGGGAGATGTGTCATCAGGAAATTTAAAATAAAGCTCTCTGTGCATCCTACTTTTGTTTACAAAAGGCTGCTCTTTTTTTCATTTTAAAGACTAACTAAAAAGAAACACATTCTGTATCGAAACAAGTCCTTTACGTCTGCGCAGAAAGCCGTGGCTTTGAAAAACGCCCAGTTGCAGACATGTACATCACTCCAGTTAGAGTCACAGTATTTGTATCCAACATCAGCATGAACTCACCAGCCACTTACATCAAACCATTCCGCAGCAGAAAACAGATTATTACCTAGAGCGAAAGAACTCAGCATACAGAACTGCCTCGTATTAAACAGGTCTGCGTGACTCCAGGTTCAGTGTGGGCTATCTGTAATCACGACGGTAGTACCGAATCACAACAACAATTTTCACCCTGTCTGATCAGAAAGAAATTCTTCCATTCAGCCTCAGTGGAGCAACTACACAGCACAAAACAGACCAGGAGGGTCTTCATTGACTTTGGCCCAGGGTGAAACCCCACTAGGGCTGTGTGGAAGAGGACTGTAGCCTGTTGAGCCTGTCAAAATGTTTCTCTTGGATTTACTGACTGTTCCTCTTATCTCCAGACTGTGAAGAGGTGGGAGCATCTTGCCTGCAAGCCTCTTTTTCTAACTCCCTGCCAGGTGTGGCACATACGGTATTTTGGTGTACAGAGGGTATCACAGGACACTGAGGCGTAAGGTCTTTCAGAAGTACAGAGATGAAGAAAAGGGAGAACTTGGATTTCCAGGCGGATGACCCTGTGCTGCTACGGAGCATGATAAGCCTCTAAGACAGGCAGCTCCTCTGACGTCCAGAAGGCTGGACATCAGCCATTCTTGACCCCCCACTCCCCTCACCCACCCTTCTCCTCGTTTGTGCCTGTGATATTGCTCCTCTCCAGGTTTTTTTTTTTTTCACCGGCTTCTTTTGAGACACCAGGTGCCCAGAACTGCTTCCCTGCCTTCCAGCCCTCCCCTTGGCAGATGGCTCCCCCATGCCTGCCCCCATTTCATGCCCTCTCCACAGAGAGCTCTGGGATCGGTGGGGCTCCTCGACTGGGTAGATGTGCTTGATCACCTCACGTTTCTACCTACAGTTTTTGCAGCCACTGCGTTATGCCGTACTTACAGCGTGCAGAAACTGCGATTTCAAACAATGTCCCCCTTGCTAAGGGACCTGACTGCCCACATGGAGCTAAGCTTTGTGCTTCAAGACTGATTGACAAGAAGCTCTAAGTAAAAATGAAGTAGTGGTCATTCCTCCCGTAACTTCCACTGTACCTAATCCACCACCGAGACAAACTTTCCATGCTGTAATCCCATTTTCATGCAGATGTGGTGCTTGAGGAGACTTGTAGGGGTCCATAGGCACATCCTATAGATTTTTAGTACTGCAGCGTGAGTTTTACCCTGGAACCCCATTCTGAGCCATCCTTCCCGTTATGTCTATGTAACAGCCCAGGCAGGCACAGCCCTAGCAGATACAGCATTTACTCATGGGCACATCCTGATGAAGCCCCTTCGGTATGCAGTATGTAACGGCAACGTAATTCCCAAGGATAACATTTCAGGAATGAACACAATGCCAGGTAGAGAAGGGTTTGCAGAATCAAGATTTTAGCTATCAGTCGCACCAACTGACACCAACAGACTGAATAATTCCATTAAACTCAACCTTTAGCTGCCTATCCAGGAAATTTCTACTGTCAATTCCTTAGTTTCAGCTTTATTTATAAAGTTGTTTGCCCACACAGAGCTGACTACAGGTATGGTTTCAGCATCTCTGGGAGCCGTTCAAGTGGAAGAGCTTCGTGAAAGAGTGGCTGCCCTGAGCATTGCTTGGGAAAGCATTAACAAAAGTGCCATAAACCAGGTTAGAAAAAGCTGTTTCTGTGCACTGCAGAACGTTTACATAGCAAGTTTCCCTTTAGAGCATCCCCCATTTTTCAGGTGAAAGCATTCAGTTCAGTAAAGCTTAGCATGATCCCAGCTAACTGTCTGTCTAAGGGCTGGCTGCTGGGGCTCCTTTCAGTTGCAATTACAAAAATTGCCCAGAGGAAAGAAGATGGAGGAAAGATGTGCATTTTTTTCTGGAAACCGTTAAAAAAAATACATCACTGCTATGGTGCCACAGCATTTGTCAGGTAATATTTCTGCAGGAGGTAGGAAGGACTGGAATAATGACTGTCCTCTGCAGCTCTTCAGAAAGGATGAGAAATCACTAGGCACTTCACACCTGCAAAACACGACTTCCTTCACTCAACAACCCAAGGGTTTTGCTTTGAACAATAAGGTTTCGTTTTTAAGCCAAATACGCATTAGATAGAAAAGAGGCAATCTGATGACCTCCCAAACTTGATTCCTTCCAGATATGAAGGATAAATGGTACTGCAGCTTTTGCTCAGTGTCTTTTGCTTTTCACTCTCATAGCCTGGGAGATGCAGGGAAGAAGACCAACCAGTAAATCCATGAGTCTTGTCCTGTAGTATGAGAAGTAAGCCTTGTTTGGTTATACTTGTGCCTTCCAGCATGTAAGCAAATACTGGTTGATATTGACAGTTGTTGTTAAATATTGGAAGTAAAGGGAAACGCTGTGACCCAGCACCAAGGAGGGAAGGTCAGAGCACGGCTGCCATTCATTCGGATAGATATGTTTAATCATCAAGTATATGCTGCACTCTGCCCTGTGCAACATCTCACTTCTGATGAGAACAAGAGTTCTGACAGGTCTTACTGAAAGCAACAAATTGCATAAAGAACTATTCTCAATGAAAGTACACGTTGCAGAGAAGAAAAAACTAACTCAAGATCTAAGCGTTCACTTCTCATTGACATCACTGGGAACTGCATATACATGCATCTAGCACAAAATAACTTTGGTAATTAAAATAATTGAAGTTACTTCATTTCACAGAAATTACAACTTCATGTTCAGCTGCAATTCATGGGTTAACACTGTGTTATTTTAGCAAAAACTGAATAGCTGGGGTTTCAACGCATGGCTAGGACTTACGCTCAGCTGGGTATGTGCAAGGGTAAGCTGGCCTGTCCTTTAAGTTTTGCATTTTACCTGATCATTCCATTCACCACAGAAAGAGAAAAAACAGCTTATTGTCCCAAAAACACGCTTCTGCAACTGGCTCTGAAAAGGTAAATTGTTTCCCTCAGAAAACTCTTACTCCTATAAAAGGCAAAAATCCCTGAGTAAAATCACACTTCTGCCTTAGGCTAATAAACCAATTAAATGCTAACATTTTAAATTGCTCTCAAAGTAACACGAAGGAGATATTTTGGTCGCGTGGGTGTTGGACAAGTGGACAGCTATACAAAAGATTTTCCAATATGCAGAGAGAGAAAAACAGGGAGACACATCACCATAGAAGGAACGAGACTCCTGCCAGACTGCAGACCACTTGCTCTCCTGCCTCAAGCCCAGAGCATCTGCGACGGCCTTAACCCAGGTGCCACGTGGCTGCTGTGTCACAGGGGAAAAAATAACTGCTATGAAGGTCTCCACGTGGGGCATGTTCTTAAAGGAAGAGACCCAGCACAGCCAACCCTAGTAACCTGTCTGATACAGGTGAGCTGTTGTCAGCCTCTTGTAATGGGGAGCCAAGGAAAACGGTTGCAACATCTCGCCGTGTGATGGCTGCTATACAAACAAGTGCCATAACCAAATGAGAGCTGCTGGAACGCGCGCTCGAGCGCAGGGGGTTCCTGAGCCCACAGCCTGGACCCAGCTCCTTGTGGCACCCTCCCGGGGACAGCCCCCTTGCCCATTCACGGGGAGCAGGGACCAAGGCTACTCCTGCCTCTGCAAGGGCACTGCTTGGCATGCGGGGAGCCGGTAACCCTGACGCTTTCTGGGGAGGAGACGGCAGAGTTTTGCCATGTCCCTGATAATCTTCTGTAATTCTGGCTGCATGAGGTTTTTTTGTTTGGCAGTGTTTCCTTTTTTTGGTATCTGAATAATCAGCATCTCTACTATCACTCCTTTCCAAAGTGTCTGTAGAGATTATTCCCATTTTAATATGTCCCTTTACTATGGGCATTTCTGGTTCAAATAGAAATCTTCTTTCCCGTGAAGGAAAATTTGGGAAAGTGTCGCTGTGAGATGTCTGTGGGATCCACGATACTTTATTTTGCATAGGTCCAGAAAGTAAGAACCGCCTTTAAGGGCCATGACAACTTCTTTTTAACTAGCAACTCTGTAACCAGCTCAGGCTAAGAATGATTCTTGATCTTTTCCACCTTGTGTATCCTGAAAAAGGCCCTACAGACTAGGCTGTCCTCGTGATCCCTGTGTAGCCCTGCTCCTTCCAGCTTATGTACACAGGTTTAACCAACTGAAACTTGGTAAACAGCTGTGCTGAAAATGCGGCACACAAAATGAAATCTCTTTGCTTCATTTTAGAGTATAATAATATGTTATTATTTACTGAAACAATTTCAGTTGCTTATAATTTACAGTTAGTTATGATCCCCTTGTCCTGAAACCTGTCTATCTGGTAATATTTTTCCTTGATTCTTTGATTCAGAGATGGAAAGGGGCTGGAGTTGCTCTGAGAGAAGGCAAACAGGACTCAAAGACTGAACAGATTTTGTCAACAGTCCCATTCCTCCCATTTAAGCCACATAATCTCCCTTTTAGTTGCCAGCTAGAACCCTAGCTTTGTATGAAAAAGACAAGATAACCTTGTCATCGCTGCCTTTTGTTTTAGACATTTATTTTTTAAACTCAGTCTCTGTGAGTTCTGAGATAAGATTTGAACTCTTCAGTTACTGTGAAGGAAACTTCTACATCAGTCCAGTTTAGTGCCAAATGCTGGGACCACCATTCCTGGGAGGAGAGGGCAAGAATCACACATCCGCTATGACACACAAGAAAACCACATGCTTTAATCATGGTCATGCTTTACATCTACATATTCACCAACAGACTGAAACTGCAGTGCAGCCTTTACCAAACTCTTTTTGGAATCGTATTTCAATCCTTTAAAGTAGACACTTGTGGGAATCCAGCTGCTTTGTTCTCCAGTAATTTTTTTTCCTGCACTTTGCTCTAGGAGTTTTACTACCACTAAGAACTGAAGCCACACTTAGACTACTTTTAATAAAGTAAATGTGTTACCACACTTCAGTACCACCTAACACCCCTTAGCATTTACTAAACATAAATAGCATGTCATGTGCAAGCCCAGTTAGCAAACACATGGAGAGAATCTGTCACATCAGGGCGGACTGAAGCAAGCAACAAGCACAGATAGGGCCCGACACTGGTAAACTAGAAGCAACAAACTTGAAAATATTTCTCTTTTTTGCATTTTGGCTTGCACCCAAATCATACTGTAAATGAACTGTGAATATTGACTACACGTCAGTCACTTCAACGCCGAGCCCACTGTGAAAACTCCCCTTTCAGGATAACTTCACAGTCACCTGGGGTGTAAAAGGTGATTTCTGGGGAGTCACCATATGTACTTATACAAAGAGACATCCAGACCGGCAAAGCACACACGGAGGATGGTTCCTGCATGAACAGTCAGCTACTACGGTGTGGTAGAAACTTCCAGTCACTGAGCAAACTTAAAACAGTTACTTGAATTTATTCAGCCTCACCTCTCTCAGTGGCATATGTATACTAGGAACTTAAATCCTGGTATTTTTTCTGGGTCTACTGCCTTGGAACACGGAAAAAAATCTTGAAAAAAATTAGTCACTTTGCCTATTTTTGCAAAGCTCGTTCAAAAATCAGCAAGTATTTTTCAGCGTGAGTCACTACCCACATCCCTGTTGCAATAATTAGATTGCACATTTTCATTAGAAACTCTGACTCCTGTTCCTACTCTTCAGTTATAAGACGAGCAGAAGCCAGCTGCTTTGCGTTTTAATAGAAAACCATGAAGTTTTCAAATGAAAACGCGCATTGATTTTGTTTTAAATGAAGATACACCAAAATAAAAACAAGTAGCTAATCAAGCTTGGGTTAATCAAGCCGTGCTTTAGATGACACCATGCAGTCAACTACAGTTAATGCAAGCAAACCGCAAAACAACAATGCTAACTCCTCTTCTGACTTCTAAGGAGCGAACCTTTGGCAAACCTCATAACCAAGCGCCATTGCCCTTCTGCCTCTTAAAGCTAGGAAAATGAAAATGGAAAATGGTACCTGGGGAGAGGCCGGTGTGCTCCCGTGGGTGCTGGCTGCTGCTGGGCTCCCACTGCCTGCCTCCCTGGGCAGCCCAGCACCTCCCCGGCCACGGCTGCCTGCCTAGGTCAATGTTTTACCAGGCTGTGAGCAGTTTGCTGTCCCACCCTCCCTGCAAACACCCCGTGGGGAAGGCAGCGCCGGGGCCACGAGGGCAGAGCCAGTGCCAAAAAGGTTGCCCCTCTTCTACCCGCCCTGTCCTCCACAGAGAAAACAGAGCACCAAAAAAAACCCCAGGGAAACCTGCTAAAAGGGAGACGTAGGAAAAGCATGTCACGAAGTAGAAAAAAGAAAAGCTATATAAATGGCGCTGATAATAGATAATTTGTGGCAGGTAAGTCATGATAACCTTTCTCCGTGTTGCTCTAAGCCTGCGTGCAAGCCTAGGCGTGCCTGGCTGAAAGCTAAGAGGGAACGCTTAATTTATGGGAGTACGTAAATTTCCAAATAAATCTTCAGTGTAAGTGAGCAGTCATTCGAATGACAGCTAAAACTTCAAAACCAAAAACGACAACAAAAAGACCTGAAATGGCATGATAAACTAATGCAAAGGGAGCCTAAACAGGAAGATGGGGGGAAGAAACGGCCGAGGCAACCTGCAATGGTTTCCCTTCCAGGTGGAGGCTCTGCTCCTGCCTCTCAGCTTCTCAGGAGTGCCTCAGAGTTAAAGCTCTACCCGTACTAGCCAGAGCTTTCCCATTCCCAGCAAGTTAACGATTACGAGCAGAGGGCAGCGGAAACCGGCTGGCAACCCAGCGCGGTGCTGACAAGGTGCCGCTGCCGCTCCCTGAGGAGGGGAGGACAGCTGGGAAGGACTCGGTGCTCCCAGCCTGGGAGGCCCTTTCTGGACCTGTTACACAGATGTGTGCTCACGGAGGAGCAATGGGAAAATCTAGGCTACGTGGTGTGTCCTGGATCTATGATATTGCCTTCCCTGTTGTGGCCTTTCAGTCCTGGTTTGGGGAAGAGTGATTCATTTTGTCTAACCTAGGATCCCTGACTTGAGCAGCACATATTTTAATGCACATGTTTAAGGAGAGAATCCACATCCCTGGCTGCTCAAGCTACTCAGATTAGCTACTAAAACCTGCTGCATAATGCAACAAGGAGCATGTCCATGTGCTGGGCTTACTGTTGATCCGGACCTTGTGCGGCCTCGCGCGGGGATGGCACTGTCCCCGCTCAGTGGTGCTGGGCTGAGGGACACCAGAGTCTGGTCAGGTTGGAGAGGCTTTCTTTGCCCGCTTGGGCACGCTGCGGTGCGCTCACGGTGGCCAGGGGAACAGCTGCTACCAGCTCACCAGCTGTGTGAAACTGTTGGTGCAGCAGTGGGCTGCGGCTGGACTCGGGCAGATGCACCGACAGCAGGAGTGCCTTCTCCAAGCCAGGCCTCCTGAGAGGGCTTCTGCAGAGCCCGGAGCCCAGGGCAGAGGGCCGAGGCATGGCCAGCCACTGCAACAACACGAGCCTTGTGGCTGCAGCCCATGCTGCATGCCCAGTGCACCCAACATGCATGAGCCTGCTCAGCTCCCAGGGTGCCACCACTTGCTGTGGGTGCTTTCAGGCACGGTGATCCTTCCTGCTGGTCCATGCTCCCCTCCTTTACCCTTTTGCCCGGAAAAGGTGAGGCAGCAGGGGAATCTCTCCCACATTTGGGATTTAACCATGTCCCTGGTCGGACAGGCTGTTGGCACAAGCAGCGATGGCGTATGGACTTCCCTACAGCTGCTAGACACAACCCAGGACCACCTGCAAGACCTGACAATGCCTTTGGCGTAAGCCTTATCAATTCCCAACTGTCAACTTCTATTCTCTCTAGATAAAAAACCCTCACAGCTGCTTTACAGCATCTGCTCCCAACCTGTGAGGAAGAGCACTGTGATGAACACACAAGGGAAGGAGAGACATATTTTCTGCCAGCTTCTCAGCCTTGCAGCAGGACACTTCCCACATCACGCTAGCCTCCCCATGCCTCCCTGATCCCCCAGCAGTAAGTGGAAATAATAACAACCTGCTGTTCCACAGAGCTGCTTGGAGTCTCCGCTGTGGCTCTCACCTCCGAGATCCCCAGGCAGAAAGAGGGGTCTTATCTGAAAGAGCTTATCTGCACTTAAGACCCTGCCTAACCAGCTCTGGGGAGCAGGAACTGCTCGTAGTGGTCTTGCTCCACCTGGTATAGAGCTGCTCCCAGAGAGGTGGACTAGGTGGGTGAAGGGGGAGGTCTAGCCATGCTGTTTCTCCCTTCTGCTTGGATAAGGACTCCACTCAAGGTCTCTCAGACCTTCCCAACAGAACCTGTTTCTGTGAAAAGGTCTGCTATTGGCAACTGGGCATTTCCTGGCTGCAGAAGTGTTTCAGCAGAAGACCCTGGAGGAGGGCTGCCCACCCGTCTAGATCAAATCTCCATGCTACCACCGTCACATTCCTGTTGCGACACTGCTGGTCTGGTCTCCAGCAAGGTTGGAAACTGAGGCTGCAGTGCTGAGTTTTGGAAGTGGAAGAGGACAGGCTGGTGCTCGAGTTATGGAGTCAGCTCAAATTTAGTTTGCCTGGCAATGCAGACAAGGTCAGTGCCTGTTATGGGAAGGTTGTGCAAAGACTCACTTTTCCACAGTTCTAATACTTCTGCGATGCATGCTAGCACGGTACATGCCTGTGAGAGTCAAACTGTGTGTAGCATTGCCCCACTGAGGACTTCAGAGAAACTCAGTTATCAGTCATAGCTGCCAGCTGTAGCTACCACAGGAAAATGATGGTTCTACTATGGTACAGCTGCAGTTGTATCGTGTCACCCTGGACAAACAGAATAGAGGACAATTTGATGGGTCCTACCACTAAATCTGCCCTTGTAGGTAAGCTGATATAATGCAAGAGAAACCAAACATTTTTTTCACTACTGCACATGCAATAAGAAATTTCCCTACGTACCTAGCTACCACCTTGTGAGAACTCAGTCTTACATTTGCACAAGTTTGTGCAACCTTTTCTCTGGTTTTCAGAGACCTCCAAATGAAAATCACCCAAACCCAAGGAGTTTTACCTTTCTTTGTAAGAAAGTAACAGCAGCAGCAATTTTTACAGGGTGTTACAGCTGAAAGCAGGCTGCGAATGTGAACAACCGGATTAAGTACCATTGTGAGGCATTTCCCTGAAGTGTTGATACCTTTGGCTCTTCAACAGGCCGGGATAGGCTGAGGTAGAGTAATTTCCCAATGGTCACGCAGGAAGATAGTTTCACGCCTGCAGTCAGCTCTGCAGGTGTCATTGTCCGTGTTCCTGACATGAGTGCGGTCAGCTTTTGGCCAACCCAAGTTTAACGTGCTGCTTCTTATTTTCCGCTTTCAGAGGTTAGGCTTTCACAAATGAAGGCTCAGGGAGAGGCAGAGGCTTCTCAGGGGTTCAAGCCTATCCCTGTCCATCCCCCGGTGCGAAGTGCCCCGCGCCACGCTTTCGCAGATAACCGGGGGTGGGTTTCTGATTAACGCCCCGCTGACGGGAGAGACTGTGACCCACGGAAACCTGGCGTTTCACTCTCTTCTCAAGCGCTCAACCTTTGTGACAGAGCGCAGGTTTCAAGGGCAATCTAACACTTGCATATTTACTTACTGCAAATGGGGGAGGTGCTGGGTTGTACGGCACACAGGCTGTGCAGTCAAACATTAATTAGGTACAGACACCGTATAACTCCAGGCTGGCTTGGGAGCAAGGAAAGTGAAAAATAACGGATATTAAAAGTGAAAAAGCACCTAAAATTCACAGACTTTTGGGCAAAGCACTTTCAATGAAACACCAATTTACTTACAAAGTGTTAGCAGCCCTAACAATAAATAGATCAAACAACGAAGCTAAAACGTGGGGATCAGGTAACAGACGGGAAATTTCTGTGAATCTTAAGTGGGGTTTTAATTTTGTTCCAGTTCTCTTTCAACAGATGCATTTGTATTTCACCCTGCATGGCAACACTTGTTTTGGAAAACAGACCAGGCAGATCCAGAGGGGCTACTGTGGAAGCTTTGAAAATTCCGTATTCCCAGTAAAGATCCTCCTGCATCTGAGCATACGGTGCTGTCAGGAATATGTTCAGACCCATCCCTAAGGAGCGTGTTGAAACCACCCCCCCAGGAAATACTGGAACGGCACTGATCACCTCTGAGGGAGCTACGTCCCCTCCTTGGGAGCAGAAGGACTAGCAACTACCTGCTGCAAAAGAAATGGGTGGGAGGGGAAAAATAATCACTGGGAGCTGTGGAAGATCTCTGTCGTACAGGAAAACAGCAAAGCATGAACTGAGGGGGCTCTTCAGCAGTGGGCACACGTGAAGACACCTCTCTAGCTGTGGCTCTGGCTGGGTGTCTGGGCACTTGGAAATCGTACCTGGCCATGCCGACAGTGCAGGAGCTGCAGCCCTGCCATACCTACTCATCCATAATTTAGTATCTTGTGCTGCGATCTCAGAACAAAATGCCCCACAGATCTTCATCTACTGCAGAATGAGTCCTCAGCACTGGACAGACGAGGTACTCCTCCAGACAATAAGAGGAAAGAGATAGCAAGAGAACTATTTACAAAATGCTTCTGCTGGCTGATCCCAGAGCTGTTTTGCTAGTGGTTTCACTGGGCAGAGTTTCAGTCATCACTATTCCCTTGGAGGGAGCAGACCTTGCAAAATACATGAGATATGTCAGAAAACTTGCTCACGAATCACAGAGAAACTGAATGTTGATGGGAAAGAACATTTGCAAGCAGTTTCTGCAGAGCTGATTTGTTAAACACCTGGCTAGCAAAGAATGGGCAACACTGGTACAAAATCATATAATGCCAGGCTAGAAAACTCCCTAAAATAAGAGACTTTATTCAAAAAACAAGCCACCCTGTCCCACCTTTCTTGTTCACTCCCTTATTTGTAGCTTTTTTGAAAAAACAGCATTTCTAAACCTTATCATCCAAAGCTTTCAGGGAGAACTGCCTATTTTTCCTTTATCTGTGTTTTGTACAGCCAAACTCGGCTAGTGATTTAGCAACCTCACACTGCAGACAAATATTTCAAAATATTCCCTTCTTGGTAGCTGTTCAACTGCTTTTACATGTATTGCTGCATTGCATGATGCCACCCACAGTCGTGCTTAGGAAAGGATCGTGCTGGAAACACGATGGTTTGAAATCACAGATGTGTCTTCCCCATGGTTTTGATCTTAGTGCACAAGTCTCTAAACTAGGCTGCTTCTGGGATTTCCCTGATGTGACAGTTACTGAACAGGGAGAATCTCAGCCTTGATGGTGCTGGTTTGGTCAGGATCCTCACTGCGCAGTTGGGGAGTCTGTGTGGTTTGAGCAATGTCCCCTTTGTGTCCCTGGTTCCTCATGTCTGCCTGTGCACGAGAGAAGAGGAGGAGCAAACAGGCAG
>NW_010262135.1:26472-26731 GCF_000690775.1 Eurypyga helias | reverse complement strand
GGTGCTCACGGACCCGCTTAGCTACTGCCTGTGAGTCGGCGGCAGCTGGAGCCGATTTCCGCCCTCAGGGCTGTTCTACAGCTCTGCCCGCAGCCACCCTGGGGCGCTGCCTGATGCTTGCTTACCCTCTCTGGGATGGACTCTGCTGGGCCTTGCTGACTTGTGTTCTGCGCTCGAAGTCATTGAGGCGTTATTGCTGCAGACCTGCCTCACGTCCTGGGCTGACTGTGGCGGCCCTCCCGCGGCCGCCGCTCCCCCC
>NW_010262135.1:16380-26098 GCF_000690775.1 Eurypyga helias | reverse complement strand
TCGCTGCCACAGCTCCTCGTGCCCTGGGCTGATCGTGGCTGCCATCTTGCTGCTGCAGCTCCTCACTGGTGGTGGCGGGACAGGCCCTGGCCCTTCTGCAGGTGGGATCTCCTTTGTGCCATTTCTGTGAGGAATCTGCCATCCCTGCTGCATCCTGACTGGTACAAATGATGGTGGAATGAGCTGGGTCTTCCCTGTCCCTGACTTCTGGGGCCTGAAGCCAAGCTCCCTGTGGCAGCCATTGCCAGACTGACCAGGCCCGGGCAGCCAGCTGCTGGGAAGCAGCGCTGTGAGGAGACGCCGCTGGAGTTCCTACCAGCGAGGAGGCCGCCGTGTGCTGGCCCCTTGCTGCTGCGTGCTGGCCCGCGCTGCTGGAGGAGCATGCCGGGATGTGTTGCTCGTCTCCAAAAGGTAGGACATGGCGCAGCTCGGTGTCCGTGTGGTGATGGGCTGACGGTGTGGGCGAGGTGTGGTTTTAGCAGAGGATATGTGATGGTCTGGTGGCTCAGAGCTGAAGGTAGCAAAGTTTGTGCTTGGTGTAAGGCTCTCTTTGAAACAGAGAGAGGTACTGAGCCTCTGAGCAGCTTCCGCAGGGCTGTGTTGAACTCCTTGTTGGCTGGAGACTTTTGACTTTGTGGCTGCGTGTCTAAATGCTGTGCCTGAGCGAGGGGGCACAGGAATGTGGTTTGGGTTGTGTTGTGAGTGCTGGCAGGGCTGGAGAAAAGTGGTGCCTTCACGGGCTGCCCCTGGCAGCAGCCAGAGACCTTACGGAAGCTGCTGAGCCACTTGGTCTTTGATAGAGTATGTGTTGGTAGATACTACTTGGTTTTTAACATGGTCTCTGTGTGTGTAAAACATGCAGAGTAAGTGGTGTGTTGTTGGAAATATGCTGAGTGCAGAATCATACAGGGAATGGGTTGATGATTTTTAGATTGGCAAAGTTTGCTTACCTTTGCCTTGTATGTTAATTTACTAGCATTTGTGTCTCTTTCTAGAAGTAACTTTCAAACTCTTAAATGTTGCCTTTGCATAAACTTTTGTAACACCATATGCATTTTGGGTTTTAAACAGCGATAGAAGTATGGTTTCATTTGGATATTTTTTAAAATATCTGTTAAAACTTTTAGTAGCTACTGCATTTGAGAGAATGGGAGAAGTTACCATGCACATGTTAAAGAAAAACAAGAGTACTCATATCCTAGAAATGCAACCTCCATGACCAGATTGCTGTTTTCAATCGAAACTTTGCTGGCATGGATTGTGAGAAATGGCACTGCACATGTGGTGGTTCCAAACAGGCAGATGATTCCATACTTCAGCTAACTAGCAAAAACAGTGTGTAAAATAAGCGTACAGAAGAATTGCATTGATTTTTGTTGCATTGAGTTTGAAAGTCGCTTTTGTACCACTTATTTGAAAACATGCTGGTTTCTTGCTTGGCGTTGGGTAGCACAAGGCGATTGCCTGTCTCAGATACTGCGGGAGAATTGCATAATTCTAACAGCTCTTGCAAACTTAGCAGCCAGTGACAAAATCTTACCGTCACTGCTGATATGTATGTAGTCGGGTCTGAGTGGTCTCTGCTTGTCCTTTCTGAAAATACCGGTTTTGTTGGTGGTGGTCCTGAGTTTTGAGAAGTGGATTGGGCTTCCATGGGGGATGCAACTGTTGTTTGGCCTGGGAATTTGTGAGAAAGATGGGTAGGAATTGACTAAGCTTGTGGGAAGAGGCATGGATTTATGCTTGAGTTCCTGTGGGTTTGGGTACTCCTCATGCTATTGGGAGATGGACACTCAGTCAGTAAGAACCTACAATCCTCATAAACATGTATTTCAAGTTGTTTTGTACTGTAATAAGCAAAGGACATCCCTTTGTCCTGGCTGCATGGGGGCACAGGCTGAAGGATCAGCAACATGTGTAAGTCTGAAATTAGGTGGGTGAGACAGCAAGTAAGAAATAAGTACTTTTGGTTCTGGTATTTACTGCAGCTGCAGCTTTTCTGTACGTGCTGCACCTGTGTCAGTGCATTTGCTGCAGTGAAACTCACTCATCTTCCCTCCGGTGCCTGGTTCCACAGGCAGCTGAGTCCCAGGTATCAGCGTTTCCTTACTGCCTGCCTGGACCCACAGCAGTGTGGGGATTGGTGCTGTCAGGCCCTGTACAAATGTGGGATTTATGGAGGCCCCCTCAGAAGTTAAGAACATCTGTTGTGCTGTTTCTTCCCTCAAATGGGATAATCTATGTCGTTTTGCTATAGACTGTATTTCCCAGCTCTCTTCATTTCTTTAAATTGCTGTGTAAGTTGCTGAAGTCATCAGCAGAAACGCTGGAGTCAGCTAGATTTTAAACATTTAAAATGATATAAGACCATTTTCCTTCAGAAAGAACCTTTAAAAATTTAATTATTCTTTTTCTTTTTTCTATTTCTCTTTCCTTTTCTTTTAATGATGGGGTTGTTGAAGCCTCCTATTAAAAGTCCCATAAAATAAAACAGACAAAGAAATAAAAAAGCTTAGAGCAGAATGTGACAGATTTTTTGGAGAACATCAGGCATCTTGCTGCTGATCTATTGCCTTTTCTTGGGGTGGAGAAGGAATGAATGAGGAGGAATGAGTTGCTTGGGGGTGGCTCCTGTGTTTTATGCTCAAGTTAATGCCTCATAACTAGCATTGCAGCATGATATCTACTCCTTGGAAACCAGATTCCCGGTGTTTTTGTGGTGGAATATAAAAATCTTAATAGCCTAAGCACTATTAAGACAACCGTTCTAGGCTGTGTAAGGCCCACGCGTGCCTTCAAGGTGAGGGCGGTGTAGAGCATGTGTAGGTGGTGATGCAGGACTAAATCCTGGCCTTCTTCAGGTTACTGGAAAAGGAGTCAAGGCTTGTGTCTTCTACAATTTCACAATTAACCAGCCTCTTGCCGATGAGTTGGTTTTGGAGCACAAAGTTTGAGACATCAAAGGCAAAACTGACTAAGTTTATTTTTAAATGAGGAAACCAACATCACTTTTTTGCCCTTGTAATGTACTTAAGCTGTGTGTTTGTGGGTTTATTTCTGTGTACCCAGACACACATTAATAAGATTGAACATAATATGTTAATTGTTTACCTAATCCTTAATGAAGATTGCTGTTTCCTCTTTGGAGTTGCTGCTTGAAATAAGATGCATTAAAGCCGTTTCTGAACGGGTGGTGTTCAGAGTCAGTCTCTTACTACCGTGGGTCTCCTACCAACATGCAGACCCTGTCACTGCTCCGTTCTTCAAAGGCAGCTTCCCCAAACCAAAATACAAGTGAAATTAAAATATAAGTTACATATAACCGCAGTGTCCTGCATCAGTGACCTGGACACCTTGGCCAAACGCTGCAGGGCTCAAGGATCATAGAATCATAGGACGGTTTGGGTTGGAAGGGACCTTTAAGATCATCTAATTCCAACCCCCTGCTGGGTTGGGGGGTTGCAATTAGATGATCTTTAAGGATGTTTGTCTTGGGTGTCTTTTGTCTTCTCCTTGCCTTGGGTTTTGCTAGGTTTGGCTTGCCAGGAGGCTCTGTGGCCTGCTGTATGTGCAGCTGTATGGCAGACCGTTTCTGGACAAATGCCTGTACTAAATGCCTGCTGGTTGTTTCCCTTGTTGGAGCTGATGTGGGGTTCTGGTGCCCTTTTGCCCCTTGTTTCTATGAAAGCACTTAAGTTTTTACAGCTGTTCTGAGTGCCTTGTTCAGCTCTTGGTTCTCTTCCCCATGGCTACCCCCACCCTGTATTGTGGGTTTGGCTACCTTGAGCCTTCTGTCATTTATAATTTTGACTGCTCCTGTTCAAGTGATTTTGCATCAGTCCATCCGTCCTTGCCCTGCAGTTGCAACTGTATTTTTTGATGCCATCGAATTGCAAAGATCTGGGAAAAATGCTTTCAACATATTTGATAGCGAATGTGATAACATTGTTCAGTTCACTGGGGGCAGTGACTCTCTGGCTTGCTCCAAGCATTAAATCAGATGTTTCGATTGTGAGTGGCAGAGCCATGAAATTGTCTAGTTTACCAGATTAACTAGATCCCCTCAAAACTAGCAGTTAAAACATAAATAAACGCAGGATGCCCCTCCATCTATTCATGAGGAAGCTGTGCAGATGACTGAGCAAAGAGTGTTAACTCAAAACTCAAACCAGTGTCAAAAATAATAGTGCAGATTTGCTTCTAACAGACTCATTTTGCCCTAAAGTTTCATTTGTCTCATTTCAGTTATTCCAGATGTCGCTCCAGTAACTCATTCATTACAGCAAATCAAATAAACAAATGAAAAATTAAAGCTATTGTTATCCAGCTATTCCATCAGGGTGGGGTTTTTTTTGAGTTCTTTGCATATTTATAATGTTTCTTCGGGCTGCATGTCCAATTAGAACAGATGGCTGATAGGTTACACTGTCTTACCTACTCCAGCAAACTGGGCAAGTGGCCATGTCTTCAGCAGATGAAGTACCGCATAGCGGATTTCGGAAGAAAAATAGTTGTAATCATTGTGAACTATTTTCAATTGCTTATCGTGGGTTTTTTAAATTTTATTTTCTTGTGGTCTTTTCTCCTGTGCTGTTCATTATCCCTTCTGGAATTTAAACGGCACATTTTATGTATGAGAGTTAACTCCATTTGCTAGATAGAATTGATGCATTCCCTTCCCCTATATGCATGAATATAGAGATGTAGACATAGATATGAATGCAGTCTTGAAATATTCTGAATGCTAGAATATTTCTTTTCCTTCTTTATTTAACTTTGCTGTTTAGAGTGAAAGGAACACATTTGAATAATAAAATGAACCACAATGTGTGTTCTGCTCTATTCATGGAGTTTTTCTAATTTCAGTTCTTTCTGCAGAAGTGCTATAAATACTTTAACATGAGAATGCCTGAGAAATAGGTCATAGCAAAAACTGCTAATATGTACATTCGATAGAGGTCCTTCCAAGGCTCTGATTTCTTTCAGATTATTTCATAAACCAAATAATGCAAAGATTAGGCTGGAATTTTCAAGAATACCTATTTGAGAGTGGGAACATGATGAAAATTCCTCTGCGCCTTTTCACCCCCAGACATGTTCTGAGCAGAGTCCAGCTCTCCTGACAGGCAGAAGGTCCTGCAGGCTGGAGTCCTGTGGGAGCAGGAGCATCAGTAAAAAGATTGTATTTTCTTAGGACAGTTTGGTTTTTGAAGCTACCATAATTTTGCAGTGCTGCTCTTCCAAGAAGAGCTGGTTACTTGGGCTTCTCCTGTGGAGCGTGCCGAGGGCAGCTGGAGTTCTTGCATGCAGCAGAGTCCTTTTCCCTCACAGAAAATCCACTTGGATCTTTCCTTAATACTTGGTTCTGTGCATAAATCTGTGTAATTGTCAGTATAAGAAACAGTGGGGGACAAAAGCTCTGCAGGCCACTCAACTTGGCAGCATTCCTCAGGAAAGGCAGGCGCAGAAATTCACTGTGCTGTGCACACAGGCATTCAGAGAACCCTTTTTTTCGGATAGCAAAACTGGCAGCTGCGTGGTGCGGTGGATTTGTTTCACCATATGCGAGCTGGCCAGCACGCCTGGGCTGGAGCACCTGGCTGCTGTCGGCAGCCTTATCTCCTGTCGCAGAGGGCTTCAGTTTTTACACGTTTTATGAAGCTGTCCAAATTAGGATGTGTGTGTAACATGCTCTGCCGCACATGGTACCTCGCCCCAAGGGCTGCTCATCAGCTGCCTGGAACATGCTGCAGGTCCTGAGCACTCCAGAGGTTTTCTGAAGGAATGAGTGTTCTGGAAACAACAGGTTTTTGTAAGGGGAGGAAAAAGGATTTAAGTTCTCCCTGCTGAATGTGTGACACAATAAAATTCTAAACTGGCTTTGGCATCAAACTAACTAAGATTTTTGGCTGGGACTCTGTGTAGAGATTTTGGATTGCTGTGAAACTCCAGAGGTGGGTAGTGTGCGTTAACGTGGATCAAAGCACAATTTGTTTGGCTGGATTTTGGCAAAAGAATGCAAAATTTACAAAGCTCCAGGCTTTTCAGCTCTTCTCCCGGGGCCTGGGAGCTGGATCCTTGAGAGGCGATGCACAGTGCAACTCAGTGATTTTTTTTATTTCCAAAGGAGTTCAGAAGAGGTTCAGATAATCATCAGAATGTGCGGCCCCTTTTTTAAACTGAACAGAACTTTAAGCTGTGAAAGTTGCTTAGAAAAGCTCTTTTGGGGGGCGAGGGGCAAGAGTAATCTTGGAGTGAAAATATGCACTTCATTTTTTTGACAATTCTTTGTGGATTTCTGAGTATTTTTTGTGATAAGGGAATGTATGTACATGGTTGAACCTGAGCAGAAAATATGGGCTGTGAAAAACTTATGTGTTTTCAGATGATATATTGTAGAAAGAATCAAATGAAGCTTTAGCCTCTCATTGAGGTAATCTGTGTATTTTATTTACATTAATACAAATTAACTGCTTTGATCTGAGGTAGTTAATAAAACAACTATGCCTTGAGGTCTTCCAAAAGGATAATATGGCTGTCGTGTATTTAATTAGTCTGGAATCATTGAATAAGTGAGAAAAGGGAAAAAAATAATGCAGATAGAATACACTTAAAATATATTGTGACAGGATAAATAAACTGTTTTGAATGTGGGAGCGTTAAGTTGATGCAATAACCAGTAAAAGAAACCAGTAGGAAACAGTACAACAGGAAAGCAATGTTTTCTGTGAGTCTGATCCCTGGGATGCTGGTGGCCTTCCCACAGGGATCAGGGCCGAGGTATGTGCTGCTGTTGGAGACTTCTGCAGTGTTCCCAGCTAGTCTGCTCAGCATCTTCCCGAGGCAGGGTCTGCCATGCCGTTAGCAGGAGATCATGTTGATTTGCACTGATTCCTCTTTCGTACATACTGCTGGCCAGCCCAGTTGTACAGTGCTCTGGCAACAGAGTCGGTAAAGACATTTGGTGTTTAATTACTGCTCTGCCTGCTGTAAATTCTTAATATAGCAATAAATGCGAGATGATCTATTCCTGCCAGGCTTCCAGTGTTTATCATTAATAGAGAATGAACTGACATAAAAGCTTAAGTATCTCTTTCCCCTCCTGGAGTGGGTGAAAACTTGATTTCCTTAACTAATAGATTATTGTCACTGTAATAGGAATGAAGTTTCCAGTCTGTAGTTTAAAAAAAAAAATTACTTTGCTCTACTTCATATAACAAACCCCAGATGAACAGCTAGTGCTTTGTGTGTAAGGAATGCTGCATTTTGGAGGCCGAGATGAGATTAGCATTCTGAGGGAGCTGTTTCAGAGCAATCAGTATATTGCAGGTGTTCAACAGATGCAGAGGATGGAGTGTTCCTTGTCTGAAGGTGAAATTAGCTGCCTTGCTTCTGGACTTTGAAGGCTGATTCAGTTTGTCTGTTTGCTCATATTTTACGTTAAATAAGAGACCTGTGACCATCATATTAATACTTAGGACAAAAGCCCTTGAGTACTTTTATCTCCAGAGTAAATTATACTGACTCAAACTGGAGAAGTTTTGCATTTTCTTGATGAAATGGGAATATGAGCAGTAAGTCCTTTTTGCCATTTTCTAGACATCAAAGTCTGAGATCCAACAATAGTTTGGAACTCAGGTGATAGACTTGATTGTGGGTGAAGCACTGATGGCTTTTCTGCTGCATCTGCTTGGAGCAAGAAATATTTTTTTATATCATGCTGGTACAGCATCAGCTGCAGTAGTGTTCTTGGCTGGGCTTCCATGAGCTGCTCTTATACCAGTGCATAACTCGTTGTAAGAAACCAGGATAATCAGAGGTGCAAATCTCAATCCGCTGGACAAAGCCAGGAGAATACAGATCTTTTCCTACTCAGTCAAACTGCATTTGCAAAGCAGAGTCCCAGCTGGCGTTGTCACCAGTGCAGTGACCAGTGCAGTGCTGTGCTGGAGCTGGGGCAGATGGATAAATAACCAGTGCAGTGCTGTGCTGGAGCTGAGGCAGGGTTTAACCAGTGACTTTTGGTCATCTTTGTAATTTGAAGCTGTCTTGACTGGTGCCTTTATATTGCTCCTTTAATGTGAAAGGGTTCTAAAGAGAAAACAAACCCCAGACTTTCTCTGCAGATTTTGAAGATAATAATGTAGATTTTGGGGTCTGCTCCAGAGCACACTGCAGTCAAGGGAACCCTTCTAGTGATTTAGGTGGGTAGTGAGCAGAACCACAGAAGAACAGAACAGAATTTGGCACAGCAGCAGGGAAGCCCCAAATAACTAGGCTCACTGTGGACGCTTCCCTGAGGACAAAGCTTTAGCAGACTAGCAGAGCTGGTGATATCTGGGCAGTTGCACCCCACAGGGGCAAGAGAAGGTGTTTTAAAGAACGAATGTGTTCTTCCCAACCTGATAGTCTCTGTGGACCTGGAGAACACAGAGCAATCACATTGTAAAATATTCATAGACAGCTGCTCTATAGCATTTATCCCAGTGTTACTTAAATCTTGAGCTAGTCTATAATTAAAGCATTTATGTTTTAGATGCTTAACAGGGTGTTTTAAATGTTTAGGTCTTGTAAATGATGTTTATTTATGGTTAGCTAATTAAGCCAGCAGAGTTCAGCTTGGTCTCAGATCTAGTCCAAAAGATGAGCAATGACATTCCCTGTTATTTTGAAAGCCGTTGAAGCTAAAAGGATCCCCACTCCCTTTTTCCCTGGCCAGCTCTGGGCATGGAACTGCTGTGTGTTGGCCACCCAGGGGCCCTCCTGGCTGGGAAATGGGTTGCACAGAAATCAAGCAGCAATTAATTGAGGCTGCCTGTCCTGTTGTCATCTTTACTGCCTTGGGCTATTGGGAGTCTTTGTGCCATCCACTCCTCCAGCACTCTTACTGATTTATTTGGTGCTAAATGCTCATCTTGGCCATGTCCGTGGACAAAGGGCATTTTGGTAGCAGCATTGCTGCTGGGGATGGGGTCTTATTCCTGGAAGGGGAGTAAAGAAGCATCAGGTGCATTTTGGCTCCTCAGCATCCAGCAAGCTGACGTTTGTGACAGCCCTGGGGTGGGTGTGGGGACAGCTTCCTGCTGCTGCTTGGCACTGGGCTTGGTTTGCACTGTGGGATCCAGTGGGGTTGCAAGGTGAACTGGTACTTGCTTTTAAGTCCCTGAAATGAAAACAAACGCTTGCAGCAATGCTGCTAACAGTGTGTCTGGTTGGTGGGCACCCCTGCCTTCCCCAGGGCTGGAGAGAGCCAAACCTTTACCCCAGCTTCAGGAGAAGAGCCTTGCAGGCTTGGGGGGGAAACCTGGTGCCAGCTTTCAACTGGACACTGGTTGATTTGAGCTCAGCCTCCAAACACAGCTAAATGGTTTCTCTGATTAAGTTAATTGTCTTTCCTCTTATTGTTAAGTGTGAACTCGAAGGCTTTAAGGGCAGGAATTCTCTATTTCTGCTACTTGTAAAATGCTAAGCACGATGATGTGCTGACTTCTGTTGCAGTCTCAGTACTATTGTGATGCAAATGCTAATAACACAATGGGAGATGAAGGTAGAGAGCCTCCCAAGCTGAGATGCATTATGTTTCCACAAGATAATCTTGCATGGCTGGGATTCACTTTCTCTAAAAGTATTTGCACGAGGGTTGGTCCTTAGCATAATAAAGTTTCAGTTTTTGCATTTAATAATAACTGACTTAACAATATATTAGTCTAATTATTCT
>NW_010262135.1:0-16099 GCF_000690775.1 Eurypyga helias | reverse complement strand
GGGAAGGCAGGGCGGAGGTGGTTGCTGCTGGGCCAGCCAGGGTGGGCAGAGGGGAAGGTGAGGGAGAGGGTCTGGTAAGGAGAGGTTACTGAGCCAAACTTACCGTTGCAGCTGCCTCTATCTCCAGAGGGGTTGGGGATGTTTGTCAGGGAGAACTATTTCCTGGTCAGTCTTGCTGTTCACTGGTCATGCTGCTCATTTTGGCTATGGTTATACTAGAAGCAGAGTTAAGGGAAGAGGAGGATTTTTCACATTGGTAAATCTTGGACACAGGTTGGTAATTGCAGAGGTAAAATACATTTTGCACTATAGGACTGAGGGTTTGGATTATTGCTAGGGGGAAGAATTTAACTGTCTTTGATTATCTTTATGGCTGTATGGTGCTAGTTCAGGAAAAACAGGGTGGTGAGGTTACCACGAGCTAAATGTGTTCAGTGGCTTTTCAATCAGTACATTCAGTTTATTTTTCTCCTGCTTTATTGCCTTTTGTTAATTAATAATAACATCTGCTCGGAGCAGAACTCTGCTTCCTGGAGGAGGTTGGGCAGCTCCTTATGGGACAAAGTTCCCTTTTCTCAAATGCTGCCTTTGAGTGCATCCAGTCTCTTGAACTCACTGAAGACTTGAGGCCTTTGGAGATGGCTTGTTCAGTTGAACAGGAAGAACTAGATCTTGGCATTCTGTGCTACTTGGACCTGTTAGTAGTGACCTTCTTCGAGATACTGAAGCTTTACTGATGAAGCTCTTAGTCTCTGCTTATCAGACTCATCTACTTCAGCGCCAAGGGACTGTCTTACTATGAGCTTGCGTCGGTGATGGAGCCTGGGCACTGTAGCTGGATTGTGGCTTTATTCTCTGATGGCAAAACGTAGTTCATTGTGTGATGGTTCATCGGTCTCTTGATTGTGTTCAAAAGGGTATTAGAAATATCGTGGGTCACATCCCATTGTTTTACTTTCTGCTTCCCAATGTAAAAACCTCCACTCAATGAGATTGTGATGACTTGGTCCTATAAAAAATTACTGATAGAGCTCAAAGTGTGATTAAGTAAACATTTCCCTTGTGAGGCTCTGATGCCCTTTACAGGGGCCAGATGGTTAGTGCATTTGCCAAACTCCACATATAAATTCATGGCATCTCCGCTGCTAACCAGTACGTTTTGGGTAGTGTAAGTCAAAACACAACCTCAAATTACTTTTTAAAAAAAATTAACACTTTAACATAACTGTTCCCAGTCCGGCACAAGTAGGGTTTGTTTTTGTTCATTTCAGGAACCATCTGTGCATTTGAAGCATGGCTTCAGAGCAATAAAAATAGCTCCAGAAAGCAGTGTGAATGAACAAAATGGGTTAAACTGGGTTAAATTAGCTTCTCAATATGAACATTTGTAGAATCCCTCTCTTCACTTCTGCCTTAAGGTGGAAGGTGTTGACCCCCTGGACAGTGCTGGGTCAGCACCCAAACCCTGTGTTTCCTTCAATTAAGGATATGGAGGGAAGAGACCAGGGAGGGTGATGGTTACAGGAAAGGCAGCGCAGGGCCTGTCATGGGGCTGATGGCTGGGAGCTGAGCCGCACCGTGTGGCTTCATCTCGGCAGCGCCCGCTTCCAAGAGCTGCACTGCAGCTTAGCAGGACAGCGCAGAAGGTACCATCAGGGCTATTCGTCGGGGTTATATTCTGCAGTGCTTTAGAGGGGAGGGAATTCTGGGAGCGATGCAATTCAGATTTGAGATGGGATTCAGCTCCTGAAATTCATTGAAGCGGCATGTTTAAATCTGAACAATTTTACCTGGATCTATGCAAATTTATGGCATAATATGACATGGAAATATATGTAAATGTTGTCAATTATTGTAAAGCAAAGGAGCACATAGCTGGAATATTCCCTATAATGTTTTATACAGCGTTTTCTGAATTCCTAAAAAAGAAAACGTGTGAAATATCGAATGAACTGGAATTGAGTTTGGATGTTCCAAGCCCATTACATTGGGACATTTTCTTTAAACTGCTTATTAATCTAACCTTGCCATACAGATTTTCAAGAGCATACTTATCTTCACTGTAACATTATACCTTTACAAATCAGGGAAATGTCAACTCTGGATTTACTGACAAAGCAGACAACTGACATAATTTATCTCACTTGAGATCAGTTCATCAAACTTAGGAACATCTTGGCTGCTGTAAAATCCAGGCATTTGATACAATCGTGTCTGTTTAAAATGCAAAGGATAACCTACATTTTTAAAATGCTGTAAAAAGAACAAGAAGTAATGCCAGGATGAAAATTTATGAGGCATGGAGCCGGGATCTGAATTTAGCATTTGCTGCGTAGTGGAGTGTTGTTACTATCTTGTTTGCACAGTTGAAAACTAGTGTTAATAGAAAGCTGGAGCAGGAGGGCTGAGCTGTTAGCATTCGAGTCCAGTGCCTGCTCTGACCCGATGCTATATAGGAATTTTTAATGTTCATCCTTGATTGAATATAACATTGTTTGATACCAATGGTTCCTTGTTAGTGAAGCTCTGATTAGAGCAGCACGTGTTTTTGCAGTTTAAGTGTGAGTGCTTGTTGCATTCAAATACAGAATTAAACCTTGTAGGGATATTGTTTAATAACAACTGCTCTGATAATATTAATATGGGATTAACTTGTCGCTATCTCTTTGAAGATGTTCTGTTTAATGTACCAGGATTGTAAGTTTTTTTGGGGACGTAAGGTTGGTTTTGTGTGCGCAGTGCTTGGCACGTGTAGGATGTGGCTGTGTGCTCTGACAAACATGAGCTTCCGCAGTTCTCATCACCAGCCTGTCAGCAGCATAGGTGAGAAATTTCCTAGCATATTAAAATACAAAGCTTCGGTTTAAAAACTGATAGCCCTTCCCTGTTATCTCTAGGCATCTGGATAATGGCCATCTTGATCCGGTTTCTCTTTACCAATTTGTAAGCGTTGTACAGGCTGAGAGCAAAATAACTGCTTTGAGATGAGTGTTCTTGTGTCATCAAACAACTTTGGTGAACACTTTGCTCTTAAATATTCATGATGAAGCTGTCAACTGATGTGTCACAAGTCATGTTGATGCAAAACCTGATCCAAGGGTAAACCAAGCCTCAGTCTCTATGTGTAGCTCAGAACCCTCCCTTCCATAGGATTTTGAACCCCAAATGTGTTAGATGCTTCTGATCTCTTTTGCAGTCGGTGCCAAACCTGAAAAGAGCAGGGGATGGCAGTATCTTGAGGTTTTTGCAGCTCTGTCTAGTGATGTGTGCAGTGGTGACATAAAGCACCGTTGAAAAAAGGCTCTGCAGGTTATGAGGGAGAGTGTAACTTAGGTTAACATTTATCTTAACTGTCATCGTTGTTTGTAACACTGAATCTTTCTCATAAATAAGTGGAGAAATCTTTGCTTCAAAGTGAAAAATTCATGCTCCGGTTAAACCTCAATTATATTTCCAAACAATATTTATCAGATTTTCTAATGTGTGCTTAGTGCAGTTCAATTTTGTGCTATCAGTCAAAAGTGGCAGAGCTCGGGAAGTGGGGCTGAAAGGTGCTTTTCACGTGGGAAACGGAGCGTGCAGGAAGGAGGCAGTGCTCCCGTTGCCAGGGCAGTGTAAGGGGGAACCACGGCTGGGGGCTGTTTTTACTGAAATATCAGTATATTTAAAAAAAAAAACCAAAACACTGCATTGTTTCTCCCTGCACAACAAGGGAAGCTGGTATGAATTCTTAAAGGGTATATTTTAGTGCCCTGTAAAGTGAAGCAATAGTTTTATTCTGTAATTCTGGGTAGGGAAAAAGAGCGCTTTTGTAATTTCACGAGTCTCTGAATTTATTTCCCCTAATCTTTTTTTCTACAGCTATTTACCACATTAATTTGGTGAAAAACCTGACAACTGTGCATACGCAGAATTTAAGCTATGTCCTTAGGTACACATTAAGTAAAGATTTAAGGTTTGAAATGTAAGATTAATTCAACTCTTGCTTACAGTTGCATTGCAGAATTGATTATCTGAAATTCATGTTTCTCGTTCATATAAATTTGATCATGTGTAACTCTATCTATGTATGGTGCTAACACTTAGGATTAGAAAAGTAAAATTCTTGAGCTGAATGGGAATTAAGTGTGTGCTTAAGGCTACAACATGTAAGTGCTGAACAGATCCTTCACGAATTTTTCTGAGGAAACTTGTAGACCGAGGCCAGCCGTGACAGCCTGTGTAAGTCACTTGCTCCCTGTTGATGTTTTAAGCTTCATCCCTGGGTCGGGTGCCTCCCTGTGAAGTTGGGTGGTTCTGTTCCCATCCAGCCCACCATTTAGACCTGCAGTTGCCTCTTTAAGGTCATTTGGACTTCTTCCATTGATGCTGTAGGAGTGGACTGTCCCCTTTGTTCTCTAAGGTGAGCATGTTCTTTGGTCCTTTTGTAAGGAAGGAATTAAGTATACATTTCAGTCCTAGGCAGAGAGAACTTTGTTTCAGCAGGGATTTGCTCTTGGCCTGGGTAAATCTTAATCTTGGTGTCAGTTTTACCTTAGGTTTATGTGAGCACAAATTACAGCTCACTGAAAGGATAAATGATAGGACATTTCTGAAAGTCTCTGAACATGCAAGGCACAGTATTGTTGTTTATCTCAGAGCCGTGCTTCAGAAAGGTGCATTTTATAGAAAAGGAGGGACTAAGACAAGCGTTGGAAAAAACGAATGGTACCCAGAGAACGGATTCCAAGATTCCCATTTCAGATACATATAAAGAGGGAAGCTATAGCAGTATCATTCAAATGTGACAGCAGTCACTCCAACCTTTGCTATTACGGCACAAAATTACATGTTCTTGCCAGAGAAATAGGAAGGGCTGATAAGGGAGACAGCTGGGATTTGCTTTCTTATCTATATTTTACACACATGCTCTTTCATTTCCCTCCCACTCCCCTCTGTTTCCAGGATCTAGGTTGGCTTTTCAGAGCTGCTGTTTAGTTTGCATACAATGGGGCAGCTTTGTACTGTGTAGTTTCTAAGCCCCATAGATAGAGGCTGAAAATTAAATTACGTAGTTCTTGTGCTTTGTAATTGGCCACATTAAGGATGTTCTGCCCGTGGAGGACTTGGTCCTAGGAATATCACCAGATCTCTTCCCAAGCTGTGGATGGAGGAGCCAGCTCTGGGGCAATCAGTGTGTAATGATTTTCAATTTACTGCAGGTAAATTAAGTGCTGTTCTGTGTTTAAGGGTCAGAAACGAACAGGTTTTAAACATGGAGATGGGAAAATCTATCCAAAAGTTGTGGTGTGGCCCTAAAGCCATGAAATCCTCCATCTCCTCCACCCTCCAGGAGGAGTTATGCATGCTTTCAAATGATCAAGGAACAACTCATCATCAAAATGAGGTATTCTCAGGCGCTGGGAATGGACAGAAGTGCTGCCTGCTCACACCCTGCCCCATCTCAGCCAAGTATGAGGGAATTGGAGATGGGACACCAAGGGTGAGAAGAAACTGAAATGTTTTGCCTCCCAGTGTCCAGTTTAAGAAACATTTTCCTTCGTATTAGGCAGCACCAAAGCAGACATCCTGGTTTCTTTTGCGGCATGTTGGGAATGCAGCCTCAGGCCGTGCTGTGTCACAGGCAAAATGCTGAGCTGAAACTACTGAGTATGACAGATTCTTGGAGTTTGCAGGACCTTGCTATTCTCTAGCTAACAGGAGCTATTACTTGCCACTTCATAGCTAACCAAATGCACTTTAAATTATGTGCCTGTTGGTGCATATTACAGATTTATAAGTTATAGTATCTGCCTTTCTGCTTTGTTTCCTTGATTTCTGGAATACTTGCTACTGGGTTCACCCACAAATACAGTTGTTGTTTAGGGAAAACCATTTTATTTTCCTCTAGATTTTAGACCCTGAGGGTTTTCCATTACAAACTGAAGAGAGTATCTCTGAACTGCAATGGGAGTCCTGCTTGTTCGGGTTGTGCCAACTGAAGGCTGGATGCTCAGGCTCCTGAGGAATGTGGAAAAGGTGATCTAGCAGTCAGCTCTTTCATGGGCTGCAGTTGCAGAAGTCATGCTGGAGAAAAGAGATTCTGAGGTGCATCGGATTTAAAACTAAAGAAAGCAAGGTGTGGGATGATTTGATGGATTAATAGAAAAGTTAATTGGCCTTCCCCAAAATGATTATCATTTAACAAAATACAGCTGCTAGCCTGCCAGAGCCAATCTGTGAAGACGGTGTGTGGGGCTTTTTGTTTGGCTGTTTTTTTTATTCTGCTCAGGAGTACTTAGGAAGAAAAATGCTTTTTCAGTCTCTGGTCTCTTCTGACTTAGCCTGACATTGGCTTTTTTACTAGTGACTCTGCAGCCCGGGCTGTGGAAACCAGTGAGCTCCAATTTAGAGGATGGGCATGCAAATCAAATACATGCCCCTGGCCAAGGAAACTTGAACTGACAAGCAATGGGGCTGGCTGTGCAAACGAAGGGAAGTTTTCTGTGCCAAGCCAGTTCCATTAATCTTGGGGCTGTGACATGTCTCTGCTCTTATTGATTTCCCAGCAGGCTATTCATCACCAGTCTCATCACGTTATGAGCCAATATGGAGAAGGCACAGGGGGGAAATGGGGCTGGTGGTTTTTATCTCTAGGGCACAGGATGCTTATAATCAATGCAACTTGGAGAAGAAGCCAGATGGGTTGAGATAATTGATGGAAAGTGCCTCAAAGTAGGAGAGGTTCTACGCATCTTACAGGGAGAGAGGGGGAAGTGGGTTTTATTAAGACCAGCAGATATTTTACCTAGACGTGATGCTCTGACCTGGTGGGGAGGTATAGACATCGCTGCGCAGCCCCATGTGCTTGGCAGTGTTCAGTGGGCTGGGGGACCACTGGATTTGGCTTGTCCCAGGCTGTGCCCGTGCAGGAGCCAGCAGCCAGGTTTGTGCTACGGAAAGAGCCGGAGCTGCACGTGTGCCTCGTGGTGGTCCTGTGCTAGGCCTGCGCGGTGAGAGGGTGTTTCTGTAGTGGCCTGTGGCACTAGGCAGGCTGCCAGCTAGACCTACCCACACTCTTGAGGTGGTCTCTGTATAGCCCAGGATGACTGGCTTGCTGCTTTCATTCATTATTTATCCTTTGCATGATTCTGTTTGGTACCTGTCAAGTACTCAGTCACCCTGAAGAGGAAGATCTCGACTTCCTCAAAGCACCTACTTCCAGGGTAGGTTTTGTGCGATTCTCTTGCTGTGCTGAGACGCACAAATGTCTCAGAATCTCTCATCTAGTGTCTGCAACTTTTCATAAAGTATTCACAAAATGTATTTTTCAGCAACTTAATTATTCTTGTCTTCTCAATCAATAATGAGCCATCACAGTAAAGCCCCACATATTAAGTTGTTTTCTTGTTGTTCTTGAAGACAGCTGCTTGGAATTAAAATAGCTCTTAGGCAAAACTTGCAGAAACAATTAAAAGCCTGGTGCTTGGGTGATTTTTGCAATTATGAACTGATCATGTTTTGGTCCTGTAAAGACTCGTGCCTCTTTCATGACTGGATGAGAGCTGTGTGTAGAGATAAGGACAGGAATACTTCTTTGCTTTATTGTGGTCTGAATTCAGACTTTGAGTTGCTCTTTGTGTATTTACTATAACTTAATCTATCACATTGTGTGCTTTGCACTTCATGGAGTGGCTTTTGGCCAGGGGAGTGAGGACTAGGACAGGTCAATTCCTGACAGGGCTGCTTGTCTGACCAGTGCTCTGGTGGAGAAGGGGCTGTTGGTTATTGTCCATGGAGAAATTTCACCCCGAATCTGAAAACCCTTTCCCTTAAGAGCTTGGGCAAGGGCATAATGTGTTTGGGGTGCTTAAAAAAAATAACTGCAAGAGTATATGATGAAGTCTGGATCTGAGACCCTGATCTGCCTGCTCCTGTGCTGTAGGTGAGTTTACCTACATCTCCCCTTGTGAGGTTGCCTGTATAAATAGGAAAATCCTGCATGGAATTGCCTTCCTGTGGGCTACAGAGTGTGCAGAGGGGCAGGGAGTGCTCTGTACTGTGGGTGTGCTCTCTTTCCACGTACACACTTTCCTTACAGATCCGCTGTCTGGGGGGGACTTTCTCCCCATCTCTGGAACAAAACATGCTCATCCCCTCCCCTGCCCCTTTCTTGCCCTTCCCCAGCCTTCAGCAGCGACAGTGGCTCTTCCCGGGCCCAGGGGCCTGCACGCTCACTCCTGGCCCAGGCTGCCTGGGGAGGGAGAGCTGCTCGCTTTAGCTGAAGGCACACTGCTGGGCATTTTGGGTGTGAGCAGCATCCCAGCCCAAACTCTACACTCCTGCTCTGTTTATTACCCCAAAACCTTCAAGTAAAGGGGAAGAGAGCCAGGCTGTCAGTGCCCTGAACTGGACACTTTGGAATCTTGACTCTCAGCCGTTGTTTAAAAGAAGCAAAGCCCAACCACCAGTGAAAAAAGCCATCCCCAAAAGTCTGTGTGTATAGACAGCTATACGTGTATATTTATACACAGATCCAGCATTTTAACATCACACTGCTGCTGAGAGCCAGAAATGTGAAACAGCAAAACAGGTTCAATTTTTTTAAATTAAATTGGTTCTGTTTTTTATAGCAATTTATTGTTCCATGTTTCTGGATACTAAAGAGCTTTTTCTGCTTACAAAGTGTGGAGGGAAAACCTAATTTATTTTCTGTAGCTCGTGAAAAGAATCTGCTTTCCCCATGGCAGGACTTCTCAAGTCAGTTCATAAGCTGCTACAGCCAAACCTATTAGGAGCACTTTTAAGTGGTTACCAACATGGTTTCATTTGCAGAGTCCCTGTCTCTTACCCTCCCCTCTTGACAACTTCTGGTTGAAGCAATTGTTACACCTTTAACTTGCAAGTTATTGTCTGGTCAGGGACATGTTTATATATCATCAGTAACAAAACACAAACTGTTTACACTGAGTGCAGGGCACGCTTCCTGTAGGGTTGCCTTTGGTCACATTTCCAATGTCAAGGGTCTCGCTGTGCTCTGGGATGAAACTGGAGCTGTATGGCATGAGGCAGGGAAACCTGGGCAGCCTGGGAGATGGTGAGGAGTGTGTGCAGTGGTTGGTGGAGCTGTTGGCCTCTCCTGCTCGCCCCAACCACAGCTTTCTGTAACTGCCTGTACCACATGGGCTGCTGAAGTGCTGGTAGAGGGAATATCCCCAGCTCTTGCACTAAGGCTCAGACCTGCTTATTGGGAAGAGTGAGTGCTTGTTTTCAGGAAGGTGCCCCAGGCTGGCAGGTGATGGGAGCACTGTGGTCACCCAGCCCAGAGTACATCCCAAGGGATGAGCGATATCCCTTCCTTCCCAGGACTCTCTAACCAAGCTGTTGTTTGTGCTGCTTGTTGAGCCTTACTGGGAGGTGGTGAGTGGCCTGTGTACAGGCAGGATAACTAGGATCACAGACGGATGGTGGCTGGCAGTGTGCAGGATATCAGGCCAGATGGGCTGCTCTTCTGAGTTAGTATCACACATCCTACAAGCCTGAAGGCAGTTCCATTCTCTTACAACAAGTGAGCCTTATGCCCCTATTTTTCTGAGCATGGCAGGTATCCAGAGTTATTTGTGGCTTTAGTGGGCTGCCTCTATACAATTTGTTTTGCATGTTTTTGTATTGGGATGTATGAAGTTGAGAAGTTAATGATGTGTTCTTGGCCTCTTGCTCAGCATTGTTAATCTTTTGAGTGCCTGTGGATTTTGAGGCAGTCTTCATTCCAGACCTACTGTGTCCAGGGTAAGCTTGTGTGTGTAGACATGTGAGCATGTCTGCAGAAGTGGTTAGAAATTAAAATCCATTTTCTGCACACTGGAAAGAAATAGCCTCTTATCTGTCATCCCATCCACTGTCAGAACTACAGTAGATAGCTGTGTAATTAATGTATTTCTTTCCCAGATGTGTTTCTTTTCTTTCACTTCTCTGGAAAAAAAAGTCATTCACAAGGTGGGCACAGCAAAAGTGGGCCTCATAATGTGCCATTAGAAAGCTTTTGACCTTGTGCTTTACAGGGTATTATTACTGTTCAGTGTGATAGAACAGATGCTATTTTACTGAAAAAGCAAAACTGCATTAAATTGACAGCACCTTAATTTTTCTTGATAGTAGCAAGAATTCTTATTTCCTATTTTACTTGCATTTTTATTAGGGAGAAACATGGTGACTGAGTTACCTGGTGTTTTTATGTCACTGCTGCTCATCTATTCAGACTATGATGGTCCAAATAGCAGCTGGACTATGAATATGTATCACTTTATTCATATGACAAACTTTTGGCATAGGATGCTGAATAAATGGAGGCTTCCTGCAGATAGTGACCTGGAGAGTAGCTTGTGAAATGAAGTGTCTTGAAGTGGAACACTCCATCAACGCATACACATTATCACCTAGAAGTGATTCTTCTGTTGTCCCCATTCTTGCTTGAACCATGGTATTTTCTGATTCAGAGCATACATATTAGCTAGGTAGAAGAGCTACAGACCTGTAGTGATGTGGGTTATTCAAATCAAAGGTGCTGTATCTTTGACAAATAGCAAGATATGGGATTCTTCAGCTACTGGTGGTCTTCAGAAAACTCATGGATTTTACTTTTAATTTTAGAGTTAGCTTACACTAAAAAAGTTAATTCCTAACTAGGGACATAATGCTGGTCGGTATGAAAATGTTGAGGAGATTGGAATTGCTCAGTCTAGAAAAGACTGAGCAGAATGTTGTCCTTCAAATGTGTAAAAAAACAACCCCCAAAATAAACAACACCCCCACAAACTGCAGAGGAAGAAATTCTTGTCTGGTCTAGACAGGTCTAGAAGAAATGGAGTGAAATAACAAAAGAGGAGGTTTAATTAAATACTATGAAAAAACTTTTCACTGCTGAAACTAGTGAAGCATGGGATTACCATGCCTGGGAAGGCCTGGACCTGTGCCACTGGAAGCTTTTGAAGAAGTTTGGCCAGGGATCTGCTGGAGTGAGATGAATGATCCAGCCGTGGGTGACAGATGCCCGTTTGGTCCTGGGGTCCCCTCTGCTTGGGCTGCCGTGTCTGATCGGCTTTTGCAGGAGTCCCTAGCTGGGGGCAGTGCTGCCGGGTGCCCCACTCTGCAGTGTTTTAAATGTGCACTGACTGATCAGGCCCATTGACCTGTCTGGATGCCCTTTAAAGGTGTCTTCTCATTTGTCTGGAATGTCTTCCTACATGAATATATATAACTGTGTAGTTATTTATAGCCATAATGTCTGTCCTACTGTGAAATTCTGTCAGTAGTCAGTAAAAATAGAAATACTTGTGATGCTTCAGGGTAAAAAAAATTCTGCAGAGCAGAGAGGGTGATCCCTTGCTTGGATGAACACCGCCTGGAAGGGGTGAATCCCACTTCTCCCAACAGCATCTGAATCCAGACAGGTTGCTCTTCAGGAAGATACACTTCAGGTACACACTTGTTATGCTGTAGTCAAAGGCACCAGCTATTGGTTTTCATAAAGGGGCCAGTGGGTGAAATGCAGCAGCCTGTGATGCACGGGAGTTTAGACTAGATTGTACTGTCGCCGATGGCCTTACACTCTGTGAACCTGTGAATGATTCAATTTACTGCTGATGGGAACAGTAGTGTTGTGATGATGTTCATCCTCATGCCTGGGGGATGCCCAGACAGTTGCAGCCCCTTGGTCTCTTTGCTGCAATTATTTGTATTTATAAAAAAAAGTGAAGTGCCTGCAGCATTTTGCCTAAAATGGTGATAACCCTCCTCAACAATGCAAAATACGTTCTTTTGATAAGATCATTTTAAAAGGTAACTGCTTATGATAATACAATTTATTCTTTATGGCTTGGGGGCAAGCTAAGATCTAAATGAAGCATGTCTTCCATTAGAACCCTACAGAAACAAACTAATAGGCTGCAAAGAGAACCATTTGTAATGTTACTATAATTCACATGATTCATTAAACAGAAATGGAAAATGATAGCATTTCTCCCTGAAAAAAAAATCCTTATGGAATTACATGCTGAGATCACTTAGCTGAACTATTTTATTGACTAAGCATCTTGTTGTGCTGATGTGTAGATTATATAGGCCTGCAGCCATTTATTTTTTAATTTGCTAAAATTAGAATTCCTTTTTATTATGGGAATGCTGTCATGTATCTTCCCTGCTGGCTGTAGCTGCTAGCCATGGAAGGGGCTGCTCTTGGGGCATTTTCGAGCAGTGGGCATTGCTGGGGCACCTGAAAATACATTGCTAGCGTTCACGTTCACAGGTTATTGGGGGTGAAAAAATGTAGAAGGGTTGGAGGGCTGTGAGTCAGTAAGAGGCACAGAAGTGATGGTTTTCAGCAGCTAAAAATAAATACATGTTTTCTGGTTAAGGAGAGGAAAAAAGGAACAACAATGTATTTTGTCCCTCTGGGGGCCAGACCTGAAAAATCCACTGTAGGGGTAGAGTGAGTCTTGTCTAAACAAGTCAGGGTGCCTTGACACAAGGGTTAGAGGAGAAAATGCAAGTAAGACCAGGAGCTGGTTTGTGTTACAAGCTTGTAGGTTCCTCCTTTGTGTTCGGACCTTGCTGTGTGGTTAATGAATTCTGGGTCAAATGTGGGAAGGGGTGATGAGTGGGAGTGAGTGGAGGGTGGTGGAGCTTTGTCAGTTTTGAACTCAGTAACTTCTTTTTGTGTCCTGTGTCTTGTCATTGAGACCCCAATTAAATATGATTAAAGATGAGCATGAAGCAGTTGGTAGTTGTGGTCCAAAAAGATGCTGATGCAACATTGACTTTTATGCACAGATTAAGGGCAAAAAGGAGTAAGTGAATAGGTGCAACATGTCACAAGGCAAACAGTCTGAGAACATGAATCATTCTTTGCAGAAATCAGAGCTTCAGGTCTGAGGTTTTGGATCTTTGCTCCTTCCACCTGCTTGAGAGATCAATTACAAGAATAAACGACCCAGCCCCGAAGCGCTGACTGCCACACGAGGGCAGGTGCAGCTTGCTTGGCCACCAGTGCTTGATATGGAGAGGGGGAATTTTTTATTATAAAAGCTGCTGAAGTGCCAGCAGGCTGAGAGTCCCATCTGCAAGGGATTGCGTAAAAGCAAGAGAGACATCTGCTTGCAGGAGAGCTGCTGTCCCAGCTGTGCCGGACTGTAGGAACAGGGACGCAGAAGCGGGGAGGCTTGTCCAGCCCCCCAGCAGGAAGGCAGCCAGGTTGTCTCCCTGTACCCAGGCTGACTACCTGTGCCTCACCATGCTGCTCTGCCCTGCTGTAATCAACTGGAAAAGAGCTTGACCCATCAGAGCAATGTGCCTCTGTTGCTTTCTAGGTGAGTCACGTCTTCGGAATCTGGAGAAGTTTCTCTTGACATGCACACTCAGCCCTCCAAAGAACGTCACCCATGATTAATGTCAGAAAGCAGAGTGTGCCATTTAAAGTATTTCAGAAAAACGGCACATGGAGCTGTTTTAACGCTGATTTTTTGACAGCCTTCATGTTTGGCCTTGACATGCTGCAGGGTAGACTCTATCTTCCCCTGGCCATTTATCAGAGGTATTGCAGGGCAGAGGAAGACATTAAAAGCTATTTTAAATGAGGCCAGGATGACCTCAGACTGGATTAATTTATCTGGGAGGGCTGACCAACCTGACAATCTCACATTCATCAGTGTGAAATCAATCTGAAAGGTACAATGGGTTTAGTCTACTTTAATGTTGATGGAGGATACTGGAATTGACAGAATATCCTGGCACTTTTTATTTATTGCGTAGGGAAACAGAATACTTGTTTGTATATATAAACATCTCTTCCCTCTTTTGCAACATGTTTTATGGCAAGAAAAAATAATGACAGACTAGGATAACTGGGTATTTTTTGACAGTCTCGTACATCTCTTTAGTCATCTCGTAATTCCAATGAAGTGCACTTCCTCAGCAGAGGAGAGCTAAAGCTGCAGAAATGGAATGGAGCTCTTATGCCAGTGCCATTTACATTTTGCTTTATTAGACAAAAGTCAAGTAATTAATCAGTTGATTGCTTAATTAAAAATTCAGTCAATTGCAGTTGAGGCTTCATCACTCAGCTTTCCACATGATGAAATCTGTTTGATAAATTTGATTCTTCTTTCGTTGCCTGGCTATGAATAAATAAAGCAAGTTTTGGGTAAAGACAAGCCAGAGCCTTCAGTTTTTGCATGTGAGTAGAAGTGGAAACATTGGGCTGAAGGCAAAATTCCACAGGGAGATTTTTAGACAACCCAGGTGGAGTTCAGAAAGTGCACCCAGTGTTGTGTTTTCAGAAATACTCTGCCTTCGTATTTTCCACTTAGTTCATCTGAGTTTGGGTGGATTTGCCTTTGGAAAGTCAGATCCTGTATTTCCAAACGGGTAAAGCTTCCCTGGTCTAGGTGACATCCTCACTATAAAATGTATCAGAAACCAGCTTCAGTCCTGCAGTAAGAACATGGTGCGCTCACTACTGGGAGCTCTTGTAGAGAACACTGCTGCTGCGCCAACACCAGCAGTGCAGGACTTTGTGTGCCATGCTCAGCACAGAGAACGCTCCACATGAGCCTCGTGGTAAAGGAGAAGATGGAGAGCAAGTGGGCTGCCAGATAAACACGTGATGAGTGATGGGGGTCAGCTGGGTCCCTGGCCTGCAGAGGTTACCCCACAGCAGGTAACTTGGGCTGAGTGGGCCTCTGAGCATCCCTGAAGCAATTCAGGGAGAATTAAACTGCTTTTAAATGAGTTGAAGTATGCATACAAACAAAGAATAACCGTATATATGGTTCAAGATGCTTGCATCCCCATGAAGAATACTGGTTCAGTGGTCTCCTACCTGCAAAATAATAAATCTGTACTCCATCCTGTATTTCCCACTTAAGCTATAAAAGAAGCTGTCACTTTCCACTGTCTAAACAATTTACAGCCGCCTTAAGGAGGGTGTCTCTCAGCAATCTTGACATCTCGACTTGATCATAAATTCACAGCTATTGTTGAAGGAAATGCTTTTCCCTGTAGATAAGCACACAAATGAAAATCTCCCCCCCGTTAGAGAACCACGGGAAGGTGGCTGTCTCCTGCTCATGTGCCCAAATAGCAGGGCTCTGCAGTGCCAGCGAGGCAGGATCGCCGTTGTCTTCACCTCCCGCTGCCCACTGCCGGGGGCAATTAGAATAATGCTGCTTTACCAGCAAGTATTTTATTATTAGCTTGTATTACTTTAAGAAACTCTCTGCAGTGGAATTGTAATCTGGTAAACCTGGAGCCCATGAAATGAGATTTTCAGTTCTGTGAGTTAGCAATAGGTATGATACATTAAAGCAGATTTGCTCCCCACACGAGGGAAATTTTGATGAGAAATCTGATAAATTAACCACAAAGATTTCTGGTACGGAGCGCAGCTTGCCTGCTGACCCACTATCCTCATTTCACTTTTTCATCTGCTTGCTGTGTTTGAATGAGTGCTCCACAAATAAAATTATCTCAGTGTTATGTATACTTTTCTGCACTGGCCAGGGATTTTCTTCTTGAAGACACGGGAGGTTGTCAGAAGTGGAAACTGCAAAGATTTGTTCCTCAGTATTGATTCCAGGGATAGAAGTGGGGTCTGGAGCATCTCGCTATGGCTCCAGGAACATCTGCTGAGGCTGGGCTTCTTGGCACTGGTGGTGCAATTCATTCTGGGTCCTCAGTGCTCCTGGAAACCTGCACCTGCCTTCCCGGGAATCCAGCCTGTGCAGAGAGGCAAAGTGTGCCAGATGTACCACAGAACCCTGAGTTCTGGTGCAAGGGGCAGGTGTGACCTTCCCCGGAGGCTGCAGTGTGTGTCTTTGTGCAGGGTTGGATGTGCTGTCAGGCGTGGGGGTGTGACCTTGATGGGTGCTGCTTGGTGCAACAGCAGCCTGTGGAAGACTCCCTTCCCTGCTGTGGCTGCCAGGGATACTTGGCACCAGAAGTGACACGGGACAGGGCAGACAGTGACCCAGAGGAGTGTGTGTATGCTCTTGGGCAGTATAAAGGGCTACGAATGATGCCAGTGGATCTCTGCTCGTCTTCCTAGATGATGATCTTTAAGGTCCCT
>NW_010262134.1:0-2010 GCF_000690775.1 Eurypyga helias | reverse complement strand
GGGTACCGGTCCGTACCGCGCGGAGTAACGACGGATACCACACGGAAGAACCGGGATTATGACTTTAGGGGAGAGAAAAAAGGAGGAGATTAGCTGAATTCCAGGTTTCCAAATAATTCTGAAGCGGGGTGGGAGCGGTGACGGACGCAACATCAGAAGGGGGGGAGGGGGGTGGATAAAGAGGTAGAGTTTGCTCATCCTAAAAAAGGGGGAAGGAGGGAGGTAGCGGGGAAGTTACGCGTCAGCGTAGCTTCGTTTCCTGCGATGTCCTGGAAAAAAATAGGCGTTTTCACCTCAAAAAATAACCGACTTGGTTTTGCGGTCCGTTGAGTTCCTTCCCTTTTTGGGGAAGAGAAAAATGAGGATTTTAAGACTGGATAGACCCGGATCTTCTACACTAAGCCGTGGTCTTGCTGGTAATTCCATGCTAATTACCATAAATCAATGATGATTTAATGCTAATTGTCATAAATAAATGATAATTCCATAATAATTCTCATAATTCAATTATAATTCTGTACTAATTACCACAACCCAATGATAATTCCATACTAATTATCATAATCCAATGATAATTTATCGAAACCCGGCATCCAGCTCGGTGGGGGGTTCGTCAAAGGTGGGGCCGGTCGTTAGCTTGGGGTTAATTAATATTTCCCCAAAGCTTCGGCTGCAGGAGGTGGGAGTGTGGGGTTCGGAGGTCGGAGAGACGAGGGAGGAAGCTGAGGGTTGGGATCAGCGCAGCAGCACGTGGATGGGTCCGAGACACATGTTGATCTCCCAGCAGATCCCGTGTCCAAACACGCAGGCGGGAGTATTTTTGGCATGGGAAAAGCCTTTTCCCAAGGTGGAAAATTGATGGAAAAGAGCTCAGAGGTGTCCGCAAGAACATCTCAGCCAAAATCCTTCCAGGTTGGATCCATAAGAGCACCTCGACCCTTCCAGGATGGATCTGTAAGAGCACCTCGACCCTTCCAGGATGGATCTGTAAGAGCACCTCGACCCTTCCGGGATGGATCCCTAAGAGCACCTTGACCCTTCTGGGATGGATCCATAAGAGCATCTCGACCCTTCCAGGATGGATCCCTAAGAGGATCTCAACCCTTCCAGCATGGAACCATAACAGCACCTCAACCCTTACAGGATGGATCCCTAAGAGCACCTTGACCCTTCCGGGATGGATCTGCAAGAGCATCTTGACCCTTCCTGGATGGATCCCTAAGAGCACCTTGACCCTTCTGGGATGGATCCATAAGAGCATCTCGACCCTTCCAGGATGGATCCCTAAGAGGATCTCAACCCTTCCAGCGTGGATCCATAAGAGCACCTCGACCCTTCCTGGATGGATCCATAAGAGGATCTCAACCCATCCAGGATGGATTCCTAAGAGGATCTTGACCCTTCTGGGATGGATCTGAAGAGCATCTCAACCCTTCCCGGGTGGATCCCTAAGAGGATCTCAACCCTTCCAGGATGGATCCCTAGGAGCATCTCGACTCTTCGAGGATGGATCCGTAAGAGCATCTCAACCCTTCCTGGGATCCCTAAGAGGATCTCGACCCTTCCAGGATGGATCTGTAGGAGCATCTCCGCCAAATCCCTTCCAGGATGAGTCAGTAAGAGCATGTCAACCTTTCCAGGATGAGTCCAACCCTGGTTCCTGCAGGGAACGACCGCGGTGACCCCCCCAGCCCAGCACGCTCCGACTCATCTCGCCGGGGCTGGCCGAAGCACTTCCCTCGTTTCGTTCTTTGCTGCTGGGTGATTCATTTCCTCCGTCGAGTCACTTCTCTGGGGTGCGTCCGGAGCGTGGCCGGAGCTGCAGAATCAGCCAAGCAGAGAGCAAAACCTAAATTACTCATTTGCAATTAACCCAGCGAACTCCGTGGCTGGAGCGCGCGCCGGGGGCGGAAGCGGGAGGGAAGAGGTACGTGGCGATGCGCGAGGGTATCGCAGGGCCGTAACCCGACTTGGCTGATCGGTCCCCGGCTGAAAATTAAAATATACCCT
>NW_010262133.1:0-475 GCF_000690775.1 Eurypyga helias | reverse complement strand
AATCCTGCCCACCCTCCTCATGCCAGAAAGAAGTCTCTTCTTTCCCAGAACACAGCTCAGTTCACACTCTCACCTTAACGAATACTGCTTGGCAACACAGAAAAAACACTCTTTGTTCCTCTGCCAACATTATCCCTGAGCTTAAATATCTTCTTCTTCCCTGATGATTAGCCCTGCTCCATACATTTATAGGCAGGAAGTATTTTTCTCCGCTCTGCAAGGCTGAAGAAACCAGCCTCTTCAGACTCTCAGCTCCCCTCCCTACACTGATTCATGCGCCTCTGCTCCAGCACAAACCCACCTTTTCCAACACGGTGAAACTCCAGACAAGGCTTTACCAATACCCTGCACACTAGGATTTGTATTCTCTCCTGTTATTACTTCTCTGGGGGAGAGAGTAGTGTTTGATTATCTTCCTGCCTTCCTGTCTTCCATCGATTCTTCCTTGCAACAAATCCAGAGTAGGGCCATGAAG
>NW_010262132.1:22267-23444 GCF_000690775.1 Eurypyga helias | reverse complement strand
AACAGCACAGGCCCCAACACCAACCTGGTAGTCAGATTGTAGGCAACTTTGCTTGTAGTATACAATAAGTAAGCCTAAATCTTTTGGAAAACGATGCTAAGGCATATGGAAAATGAGAAAGTAATTGGTGACAGACAACATGGCTTCACCGAGGGCATATTGTGCCTGACAAATATGGTGGCCTCTACGAGGGGGCATGACCTTGGTGGATAGAGGACAGGCAACCGATGTCATTTACCTGGACTTGTGCAAAGTATTTGACACCATCCGCCACAACATCTTTGTCTCTAAATTGGAGAGGCATGGATTTGATGGGTGGACCACTCAGTGGATAAAGAACTGGCTTTAAGGCTGCACTGCAGAGAGTTGTGGCAAACGGCTCGATGTTTGAGTGGAGACCAGTGACAAGCGTCATTCCTCAGGGGTTGGTATTGGGACTGGTTCTGTTTAACGTCTTTGTCAGCAACATGGATGATGGGGTGGAGTGCACCCTCTGAAAGCTTGCTAACACCAAGCAGTGTGGTGCAGTCGACACACTGGAGGGAAGGGATGCCATCCAGAGGGACCTGGAGAGGTGGGCCACTGCTAACCTTGTGGAGTTCAACAGGGCCAAGTGCAAAGTTCTGCGTATGGGTCAGGGCAATCCCAAGCACAAGTACAGGCTGGGTGGAGAATAGATCGAGAGCAGCCCTGAGCACAAGGACTTGGGGGTACTGGTGGACAAAAAGCTGAACATGGGCCGGCAGTGTGTGCTGGCAGCCCAGAAAGCCAGCCGTATCCTGGGCTGTATCCAGAGATGCATGGCCAGCAGGTTGAGGGAGGAGATTCTCCCTCTGTACTCTGCTCTTGTGAGACTCCACCTGGAGTGCTACGTCCAGCTCTGGGGCCCCCAACATATGACGGACATGGACCTGTTGGAGCAAGTCCAGAGGAGGCCACAGAGATGATCAGAGAGCTGGAGCACCTCTCCTATGGGATCGGGCTGAAAAAGTTGGGCTTGTTCAGCCTGGAGAAGAGAAGGCTTCAGGGAGACCTTATAGCATCTTCCAGTACCTGAAGGGGCCTACAAGGGTGCTGGGTGGGGGTGGAATTTTTACAAGGGCCTGTAGTGACAGGACAAGGGGTAATGGGTTTAAATTGAAAGTGGGGAGATTTAGATTGGATATCAGGAAGAAAT
>NW_010262132.1:0-22217 GCF_000690775.1 Eurypyga helias | reverse complement strand
ATTGGATATCAGGAAGAAATTCTTCACAGAGAGGGTGGGGACGTGCTAGAACAAGTTGCCCAGAGAAGCTGTGGATGCCCCATCCCTGGAAGTGTTCAAGGTCAGGCTGGATGAGGCTTGGAGCAACCTGGTCTAGTGGAAGGTGTCCCTGCCTGTGGCAATGGGTTGGAACTAGATGGTTTCTAAGGTCCAACGGAAAGCAAAACTTTGTTGGGAGCGCTGAAGGGGTAGACTCAACATGCTGTTCACGTGACAAGTGGACTGAAATACGCAGCACGTTTCTTGAGGCAGGTGTACGAGGTTTTTCTGCAGACTGTGTGAGCAGAGTGCAGAAATTTGGTGCACGTGGTACAGATGTGTATCCTGAGAAGATGTGATAGTGGGAAAGAGAGCTCATTTTTATGTCAAAATGTCTGGGAAAGACTGGAGTTTTGCTTCCAGCTGGGTTTGAGTGTACCATGGTAATTCTTAATGCTTGATTCTACTTATAGATAGATTAGTTAGAGATTTCCTTGTATAGATGTCATTTAAAAGTACAACTGGCTTTTAAAAAGTAGAACCAAAGCTATAGTGCCTTTCAAACATCCCATCCTAAAACAGAAACACTTCACTGTCAAGTAACACCTCTAATTTTTCATAATAGAAGCTTAGGGAGACAAGATGAAGTGGTGAGGATGTCTAGTACTTCTCTTTTTTTGTTGGTTTTTCTTCCTATCCTCCTTATTCCTTGCAGCTTTTGTATCTTACTGTGTTTTTTGTGCTTGACCTTATTACATGTACTTTCATGTTTCTGCTGCTTGGTTTCTGTAAGTGTACAAAGATCTTCAGTACATAAAGCACTTCTTGGATTTCAATTAAATCTACCACGGGTTCCTCTGTGACTTGAGCTCTTATTTCTCGGTACTAATATAGCCAACTCGTAGGACGAGTGTGTTAGGTCGTGCTTTGTGGGGTGTATTGCTGATGAGGTGGGGCTGTATTAGTAATAGTCAGAGAGTTTATTTGGTGTAGCATCTTCCAGAATGGGACTCTAATTCTGACTGAAATCTTTAACAAGATATGAGCTGCAGCACTGTGAAGAGCAACACTGACCTGGACCTTCTGTAAATATAATGCCCCATGGTGAAATTCTGCCTTTTTAAGCATTTTTAAAGTTTTTTAAGGGAGGTGAGCAGTAGGCATGGGAATACACTGCTTGATGAACAAATATTGAAGTTGAAATATGGTGTTGCAGGTACTTTAGATCTAGTTTCACCTATAATAAAGGGGAAAGATATGGCTACATGGTGGAGTGAGATAACTTTTCTGTGACAACGCTTCCTCAAATATATATTTTTTGTTATTTTGCTCAGGAAGGACAAGAGTTGACATAAGCAAATGCTAGAGTTCTGACTGCTGATCTCCTGCTTAATAACTTCTCTTCATGAGTGGAGCTGGAGAAAAGCATTTTCTGTTCGCAAATAAAATCAAATGTCTCTTTACATTCACAATCAATGCAAAGAGTTTTAGTTCACCTTTAAGTAGGTACCTACTGTAAGACTGGAAGGGAGGTTGTGTTTAGCTCCTTTGCAAGATGTCTTGGCACAGGCTGCACCAGTCTTGTCTGTCATGGGTATATGTCTGCGCTCACCTTTTTTTGTCTTCATGAAAGACGCACAACCAGTTGGCAGTTAAACTTAGCTTGAGGCCATGGCTTGTTATTCAAGGGGAAGGAATAAACTTGAGAGAGGCTTTTTCTGTTTGGTCTTGGGGTGACCAGTCCAGATCCACTGTGGAGGCTTGAGCCCAGCTGGTGGGCTTAACAGAACAGGGAGTGATCACGTGAAAGGATGAAATAAGCTTTGCTTCTGGTCTGGTAGAAAAGAGAAAAGTTCCTGCTAGATGGTGGAAAGGTGGCTCTGACTGCTTTTGGGTGGGAGAGAAAGGGAGGTTACTCTGGCACTTGGCTTCTTGTAGTTAGAGCAAAGCACATGATGCATCGGGAGCTGGCCCAGGTTGGTCAGCGCAGCATAGCTGGGATTGACCCTCTGTGTGGGGAACTCGCTAAGTTCAGGAGGGTGCTGGTACCATGCTATTCATGATAAGACTGAGCTGACTTTGTCCTGTTACCTCAGGCTAGCTTTTTGCGATGAGTTACTCCATGAGGAGAACAGGCAGCTTTAAAACCAACAAAACCAATCTAAAACTGGAAGGAAATTAAATAGTGGCGCTGTGGGTGCTTCAGGAGTAAAAGTGACTGATCACATAAGCTTAGGTCCGTTTAGGAACCATCACTTGAGGACCGAGGGATATTTTTTCTCTGCTTGGCCCTCTGGGATGTAGCTAAGGAAGCCTTTTTTTCTGTGGTTTCCTTGCCACTTAACAGATAAAAGAAGCATAAGTTTTAGTCAGTTGGAAACAGTTTTTGCTTTAAGAATGCATACTTGTGTTTTGGAATATGAAACTAGTCTTGGTCATGATGTCAATACCTTCACTCAGTTGAATTAGTTCTCTGAAGAGTTTTTCATCTGCTAAAGCTAATTTGGAATTTGTATTTTGGTGGTGAAATGTTTCTCCTTCCACAGCTTACAATCTTAAAACATAACTTGAATTCAAATGTGTGATCCCAAGTTTTAGACTAAATAATACTCATTCTTCTGTTTGGATGCTCTCAGATGAATGAATGGTTGATTTTTGAAGTGCACTGTGAAATCAGTATTATCGCAACAGTGTTATAACAGTGAATTAAGATCATGGAGATGAAATTTTAAGGGGTTTCTTATGTTTATAGAAGGAAGTAAATCCAGTGCGTTGCTCAAGGAACCGTTTTAGAACTTGGGTTGCAATAATAAAGAAATATTTTTGTCCTTAAAACTTGTTACATTTCCTCTTGTTTTGGATTTGTAGTCTTTATAGCTGTTTTTCATCTGTGGCATATGTATTTTACATGGCTGGACTTGTATTGAATTATTAAATGGACTTGGTTTATGTTTCATAAATATTTTTTAATCCTGCTTATAAAACTTGGTCTTTTTCTTTTTTAAAAATAGGAATATGTGGATGACACTGTCAGATTTGCAAAGATTGTATTAGTACATTCATTAAGGTGAGTGTCTTATGCTATCCCCAAGCAAGTGATTTATAATATTGGTTATTTCTCAGTGTGGCTGAACTTGTTGCTGCTTTGGATGCTTTGTTTGAGCTGTAATTTCAGAACGCTGAAAAATGAAAGCGTATTCTGGGCATTACATTTTAAAGACCTGTTGTATGAATTGTGAAGCACATGGAAATGGTGTGGTTTCTCTAAATTTCTAGGAAACTGAAGCTAAATGTAGTATCTAGTATGAAGTGCTACATTAGCATTTTTTGCTGAGCAGAAATTTATTAACAACTGCCAGTCTTTGGATTGCTCTTGAGGGTGTTTTAAGAAACTTTAATGATGCAGAAAATTCTGGGGTCCAGAAAACAAAGTGGCTAGTGTTACTCATGCTCAGGAGGAGTAAGGAAAATGGTATGCCTCTAAGCTTTGATTTAGAAAGCAGGTCATAGCTTCCAACAGTATTTTTGGTCAGTTGTGCTCTGCTTTCTAACAGCCTGATACTATTCTAGTGTTTGTCTGCAAAGTTGAACACACGGTATCAGAGATGCTGACTTTTATGTTTAGGTTCCATGTGTGAGAAGCTGACGACAAAAAGGGCTTATTGCAACCCAGGTGGGATGTGTGATGGATCAAGAAAGTAGAATGAATGGTCAGAGTTGTGGAAACGGTTTCAAAATTGATGATGGCTATGGAGCAAAAAAAGGAAACAGCTGAGAGTTTAAAGTAGAATAGTGGAGGCATGCCATCTCTAATGCAAAGGAGTGTTATCCAAGTGGTTTTGTTGTATGTGATGTGATGATGGGACAGTATTGGCCCAGGAAAGGGAGTGATAGATATCAGTTCTGGAGACTACTGTAATATTCAAATGCAGATGAAATTGTCGCTGAGGCTTTTGAGGATTAATACTATAGTGTCTGATTAGTCTAAATGACTGAAAATGTTGTTTTTCTGTGGCTACAAAATGTGGTCTGAACAAGTTCTTAAAGCTTACAATTTTCTTTTCAATGCGGCAGGTGTGACCAGTTCTCTACAGAAAGTGATCTTGGTTGGGATCCTGTAACACAGGTGTGTTTCCTAAAGCAGGTGGTTCATTCTCTTCTAATATTTGAAGTCTTCTATGTTTAGAGTAGATCGCTATTAAAGGAAATGTTGTCACAAGTACTATATTGTTCCTATACTGATCGAATCATACTTCTCTGTGGAAAAGACCTTCTTGAGATGCCATACATAGATGAACTCATAGTTCTTTGGGATTTGGGCATACTTGGGCACCTGTACATTTCCTTTGATAAGTAATAGAAGACTAGAACATTAGATTTGACTGCCTCTAGTTCTGCTCAAACTGATAAAATGCTTCGTTTGGGTTAGGTTTGCCTTAGCTTTCAGTTAAGGTGTAGAATGGCTTATCATGAGAATTCTGGGTAGTTTACAAGGACTCTTTTTTTTTTTCCTTAATGTCTTCCTGAATTCATTAAGTAGATGAAGCAAATATTATACCCAATTAAAATGGTACATGCTGCTACTGCGAATATTCTCCTCAGACCTAGACTGTCAAACTTTTTTTTTTTTTAAATCTGTGAAAATGTCATAGAGAAGTGCTATCACTTCATGAATAGTCAGGTGAGACCTTGTGCTTAACTTCTTGTGGATCTTCATTAGTGAAGGTAGAAACTTAAATTCATTAAGGAAATATAAATTATGGGGAGATGAGTTACTGTTCTTTAAACCAGGATTTAACTAGAGCGACATTCAGCATTTTCAGTGTCTGAGATAAAGATTGCAAAATCTGCAAGTATCTCCAGCTAAGGCAATTTCTAACACTTCTTATGGTCAGAGATAGAGTTTTTATAATAAATTGTTTTATCAATGTTTGATAAAGGCAGGTGTTTAAAGATCCAATGTACACACAGAGATTTGTATCGTAATCTGAGACTTGTAGAACTGGTATCAGCTTTGCAGCATTATGCAGAATGGAATGTTGTAAATAAATTCTTCCTTAAGTCTGGCCAACACAAATATACTTTTAGCAGTTGGTAGACGTGTAGCATTTTAAATTACGGTATGTTAATGTGGGCTGTGTTCCAAAATGGTTAGCTTGGGATCTGAACACTGTTCCAAACTTTTGTTCCAAGCATTTGTTCTGCATATTCAAATGAAACAAAGTGATGAAATTGGTTGCCACACAAATGTTGATCTTCTGACCTTCTGATTTTTGTTTTATTATTTGTGTTACATGGCAGTGGCATGTACCAGTAGAATTAGTTTCCTAGATTTAATAGAAGGGTTGTTGGATATTTTTTTTTCCACATTCTCAGTTTCTTTCTTGGGAAACTGTTTTTCTTAGGAAGAATAATAGTGTGCATGGACTTTGTTAGTACAGACTTCTAAACGTAAGGAAATTTTTTTTCTTTTTTTACTGTGAGGGTGATTGAGTGCTGAACAGATTGCCCAGAGAGGCTGTGGAATCTCCATCCCTTTTGACATATCAGAAGTCACCTGGAGGTGGTCCTGGGTAGCCTGCTCTAGGTGACTGCCTGAACAAGGGGTTAGACAAGATGACCTCTGTGGGTCCCTTTTGACCTCAACCATACTGTGATATGGTGAATTGCAATTTTGTAACTGCCTAGTAAACTCTTTAATGCTCATACCAAGCCTACATCGTTGTAGATAAGTTTAGAACTGGTGTTAAAAAGATATTCTAGGCAAATTTCTTAAGTGCTTGGAGCTCCTGATAACTACATCAGTCATTTTGCTTTATTGTCTACTGGAGTGGTTGGCCTTTCATTCTTAGGGGCTGTGTCAGCCCCTGTAGGCTACATATATACTGTGCGTGTATCCAGTGTAGAAGATTGTGTTATTTTAAAGCTCTATAAGACCTTACTTTAGACCAAAAGTGTTTAAAATGCAAATTCATATCTGATTCCTCTGCTGGATGACAGTTTCATGTTTAACCAACGTTTATCTGCATAGGCATGGCATAACTATCAGCATCTCTGTGGTATCTGTTTGAAGAGGACACTGTTGGGGGGCCCAGGTATTTCTTTTATATTTTATAGTTGTAGAGGTGTCCGGACTCTGTAATGGTCAAAGATTTCCAGTAGAAGAGGATGAGACAAGAATTAAATGCATGTGGGAGACTCTGGACCTAGGCACTTCATGCTTTTGATGCTAGCTGGGAGGGAGCTTGATAAACACTTTTACCAACTTTTCATATTAAAAACAGGTAAGAAACATGCACACTTTTTACGATTTGTGTTAGTAGAAAGATGTGTCCCCCCACCCATTCTGAGCCTATGCAGAAAATATATAGTTCTGTGTTTGGTATATATAACACTAAAATCACAATTCTAAGATACACTCATTCAGAACTATTTTTGGGGTATAAACTGGGAGTTACCTTATTTGAAGCAAGACGTATTTTAGCCTAAACCATACTTAAACTCATGTTTGAGTTTCTTCACTGCGGAAACAATCACATTGGAAGCAATCTTGCTATGAATGCAAGGACCCTGGCCTGGTGCTTACACTGACCTCTTCCTACATAGGTGCTGCTATAAATTCAGGGTGGTACTTGGATGGCTCTGGTCCTTGGCGATGTCTTAGTCAGTTCCTCTGTTGTAAAGTGGCAAATGTAAGCAGTAGCTAATTAGGATCACCTTTATAAAGATATTACTAACTTTTTATTTAAATAAAACAGTCCTGAGTTCAGGATTCTCATGAACTGAAGAGTGAACCCTTATCAACAGACTGTGAAATGAATGCTGGGAAATTCAGATTTTAATGGAAGCACTTGTGATATTCTGGATGCTGTTGATAATTTTATTGACATAAGCAGAAAATTCTGACTTATACCTCATTCCTTCTGAAGAAAAAGAGCAAAACTTTTTTATGATGACTTGCAATGAGATGAGGAATCTAGTTTAAAAAAAGTTTTTGTTGATTCCAGAAGTCTTGCGGGAAATTGTTAAACATCTTTTGTTACTTTTTCTTATATTGAAGTCCAAGAATACTGCCATCTTTCTCCCTGCCCCCTTCCTATGGAGTGTTCCAGTGAAAGTGTTCTGTTAATTGTTCTGTCTATTGCCACAAAAAAATGGAGCTCTCAGTGTTACTGGTGAAGTCATACAGTTAGACAAGTCACTTCTTGGATTATTGTTTGTTTTTCAACATTTTTCCTAACGCTTTGTTACTACCAAGCATTTAATTATTGACTAATTACACAAGGAGAATGCATTCATTGTAGATGTTAATTTTCCATTTTCTCTAAAATTGCATGATACAATTAAACCCCTGCTAGTTATTTATCATACAAATGAGAGAACTTTTACCATTTTGCAAAGCAATCATCCAGAAGACATGTGGAAACTCTTCTTGTTGACAAGATCTTCAGTAAAATTGAATCCTCACCATTAGGAAGTGAGGTGCCAGTACAGCTGACAGTCCCCAAATAGTCACGTGTCTGTAGTATAGTCATGAACTGTGGTGTTCTACTTCACTTGGGAATGTTGGAGAGATTATATAATTGCAAATTTAGACTCAAATCTTCAGATGTTCTCTTCTTGCTCAGTTCTTGAATTAGATGATTTTGACTGTATTTTTAGTTTTTCATTCTTCAAATGCCAATGACTAGACATATTTTTTGTGTGAAAAGAAATCTGAAAAAAATCTATTCTCTGAATGTAACCAGATCTGTGCTGAATGAAGTTTTTTGAGTTTAAATACCATAGTTTCAAAAGAAATTTGCCTCCTTGGTGTCCTAAAGCCCATCTTAATGGGTTTATGCTTTTGAAAAACCCTCTTATTTCTTCAAGTAGTTGTCCATACATATTTAGGTTTTTCTGGGAACTCTTAAGGTTCAGGCTGTTTCCATTGTCTTATTGCAGGACAAAGGAGCTACTGTAGCTAATGAATAACCAGAAGACATTTTCTGCACATCTAACCTGGCATCTTAATGCCTAAGTTTTCCTTAGTGCTCAGTGGAATTATGTTGCCTTTTTCATACACCACATCAGGATCTTAAGAGTTCTAGTCTTTGCCAGAGCAACTTTGGGAGATTTGTTCTGTCTAGAAGAGTAGAATGTTGATTTTAAGGCAACTGGCTCACAAACAAGATTAACTGGTGCCAGTTTAAGGTTGAAAAGTTTTTATTAACAGCGGCGAAACAGTCGGTCTGGGGTAAAAGTTTAGAATGTAGCAAAAGAGAAAGGGGGCAGGAAAAAAAAAAACCACAGCTTAATGTACTTCTCTCAAGCCCAAACCTAAGAGCTCTTGCTTTGTTTCCATGTGGCTGTTTGCACTTGCTTACTGATCTTGGAATGAGGTACAATTACCTCCCTCAGACCGTGGTAAGAGGAAAGAACCTCAGACTGGGAAAGCATGCTAGCTTTTAGCTTTTCACTCTTGTTTGGTTATTGATTGGAAATGGATTCAAGCATATAAGTAGGATGAATATGTGCAATTTATTACGGCATTTTGACTGAGATTAGTTTCAATGTTAATTAATCTCCCTGGGATGACTGACCCCCTGCGCTCCTGAAGTGTTTGTGTGATGCTTGCGTATGCATGCAGATGTTCCACTTAAGGCCTCCCTCTGTCTGAGAGAGAGGTCTAGCCAGATGCATCAGTTCTTATCTAAAATTACAGGCACAGGGCATGGTGTAGCGTAATTGCCAGTCTGTTCATTTTTCAGAGTCACTCTAATCTCTTCTTAGAAAATCTCTGAAAACTAATGGCATATATTAACGTTGCTACTTTGGGGCATCTTGGCTTTTTATTTATTATACAAACTCTTGTTTTAGAAACACTTCTCTTCCTTCTTTTCCCAGAAGCTCTTGGAAGTCTGTCATATCGTTTTTCTTGTTCCTTCCTGTATTCCTTACTCTGTTGTGTGCCTCTGGCAATGAGACTTTAAAGATTTTGAAACAGAATAAATTTTGTGCGAGACTGACTTTCAGTGACATTAATCTTCCAGTCTGGTCTAAGAACACCATTCCACCTCAAGGAATTGAGCCAATTCTTCTTGCAAGATACCTTTTAAAAGGTCAAACTTGTATCTTCTCCATTACTGGGGTACTCATTTTTTGTTTCTGGCTCTGTTGTCCTTGGGCTCCAAATCATGGGCACTGTAATGTAGCTACGTAGGAACTGCTTAGGTACTCACTGTGGGCAAAGCTGCAGAAGCTTTCGCGTGTTGCTAGTTAGAGACAAAAGTAACACAATTTAAGTGTTTCCTGACACAAGTTTCTGCCAGGTATCAAGAGGAAGAAAATTCACATAGTATCTCCTGTAGGGCAGTATGTACTTCTTTTCTGTTGGTGACTCTCTTAATTTGAACTCATTGCTTAAAAGAAAAATAACTTTAAAAACCCTGAAATCTTGAGTGTCATTGAATTGCTCAGCTCTTGTTCAGTGAGGCACAGGAAATTCCTCTAGAGCTATTGGACAGTTTTTATATATATTCTGGGAATGATTCTCTCCCACCTAAAGTAGCGCTATTCCTCAAAATACCTGGCAGAAGCTAACCTAGGTGTCAGGGAAAGAAGAGAGGAGATGAGACAATAGATGATAATTGGAGGTGGAAAAAATTACTCATCTGTAGTTTAATGGCTCAGAATTTCAAACTGCAGGACTTTACATGCTAGCTATGGCACAATTTCACTGCCTCTTAAACTTTCAAAGATTACAGAAAAGGCTTTGGGGAAATAATTTTCCAAGGAAATGTTCTGAAAAAAAAATATTTGTGGACAACTCTCGAGGCTGAAAATACTATGGCATCTGTAATACTCCTTGGCTTCAGAATTAATGAGAAGAGGTTTCTTACACTTAAAGGCTGAAATACAAAATGCTTGCATTCAGAGTAGGAAAGCTGTAATACAGTCCTGACTCTTCCCATAAATAGCAGAGTTTTCTGGTTATATTACTGTAATATTTGGTTAATTGTCTTTAGAGTAAGAGTATGTCTTTTGGAGGTTGATGCTTATGAACCTATCAATAGTGGTTTATATAGTTTTCTTTAAGGTATTTAAGTACAGCAGATCACAGCTGGTTGGGGTTTTTTTGTGAGCTTTTTTCCCCCTAACTCAAAGGAAATCATGTAACAGTTTATTAGCAGATAGTGTTTTGGTTATGGCACTATGTTTTTCTCTTGTATCTAAAGCGCTCTCTAAGTGACATTTTGTCAGAAAAATAGGAGGAATACCCTACTTTGGGCACAATATAGTATGAGGAATATTCGATCTTGCCTTGTTTTCCTACCTGTCAGACCTCCTTTTCAGGTGTTGCAGTGGCTGCCTTTTTTTTTTCCCTCCCCCAAAAAAACTTCCTTTTAATCATGATGGGATTAACTTGTGTAATTTTGATGTGCATAAGGCATTTATTTCAAATGGACAAAATGCTGTAGATGGTCTCCAAGGTTACCTTTAACCTTCATGGTAAAGCCATCCCATTGCTAGCTGAGTTGTTTGCTGAATCCTTTGTAGAACTTTACAACCTCAGTGCTCTCTGGGAAATGATAGCGCAGATGACACATGAGGAATAACTTAACCCACTCTCAGAAAGCTATTTAAACCTGACATGCTCTTATTGCTGCAGTTTCTGGGTGAGAACCAATTAGCGCATTTATAAAACACTCCTTACCTTTACAGTAACAGGAGGTTTGTCTCATGTGCTGTCCCTGTGGGTATTCCCAGTGCCACCTTCTCTAGGCACTCTTCTGAACCCTTTGTCTTCAATTACTCTCAGGCAAAATGAGTCGTGGCTAGACCTGCAGAGTTAAGATCAGGCTGTAATACTGAAGATAGTAGCAGGGGTACCTCTAACCAGCCAGGAACATGTGTGGCGAGAGTGGACTAGATAGAAGGACAGAACTTCATTAGTATGTCTAGCTAAGTAAGGCAAGTGAAAGTGTAAGCTCTGTCTACCAGAGAGATGAAATCGGAGATAAACTGTCTGATGTAGTTAATCATTGGCCACCAGACTATGTGCCATTGTGAAGCAATACTGCAGTTTCAGTCTAAGAGTAAATACTCTTTTATCCCATGTTCCAGTTATGTAATTTTAAAGACAGAAGTGGCTTTCTTAGTCCAGAAAAAACTTAGACTTACAAAGTGTAATTTACTGCCTGTATACTACTGTTCAGTGCAACAGCATAACAGGGTATCCATTTAGTTTGGATTAGAGTACCTGAACTGAATACGCACAGGAGTGCAGTATTGTTACATTTTACTCAAACAATTTTTTAACTTACTGCCTATAATTAAGTACGAGTGAATAATCTCATAAAGGGCAAAAAAAAAATTATTGGTATTTGTATACCATTACTGCTAGTTGAAATGAATGTCCTTTAAACTACACTTCCTCCTTCAACTGAAAACAGATAACTTGCATATTACTTTGGCCAAACGAGGAGATGAGTAGTGTTTTCTTCTGAAAAACTCAAAGTAAATATAAAATGTCTGGAAAAACAGCAATTAGGAGGGTAAGAAAATAGTTTCAGTGCTTTTGGGGCGGTGGGGGGCGAGGGCAGTTCTATCATAGTGTGTTTTAAATGATGGTTAGGTTAATGTTTTCTGTTACAGGCTTTCTAAATATCTATGTATTTATTTCTGTTTAAAAAGAAGCTGCTGCAGTTAATATTAAAACTTAGAAATTTTTTCATTGACTTTGTTACTGCAGTCAGAGGTTTATTAGTCAACAGCTGTAATCTTGGGTATTTTAAAGGAACAAAGAGGAAGGAACAAACATCGGTCTGGTTTTTAAAACAACCCTTTTTTTTTTTTTTTCCCCTGATGATGAATTATGTTGTTCAGAGAATCTTAGTTCATGGTTTAGCAGTATTGTTTACTCAGAGTTGCTGAAATAAATGAGGAAATGAGTCAGATTAAGTATCTTTATTTTATTCATTAAGTTGAACTGCTCTCAAGTACTTCTTTGATGGCTCTTCAATATTAGCCTCTTCTTAACTCACATCTATATACATTCTGAGCCTGGTGCATTAGAATTTGCTTTAAAAGCAGGGATTTGTTTTGTGTTAAGCTTACTTTTCCAAACAATGCAGAATTTCCACACATGGACCACCCCCCCAAATTAGTGGTAATCAGCAGGTAACATTATTCTCAGGCATATTTGCCTTAGAGTTTTTGTTGTTGAAAAATACGTCAGTTTGTGTACTGAGTTTCCCTGTTCCTACTGTATGTTCAGTCTACCTACCTACATGGCTTTTGTACAAAAAAAGAAATAAAGGATTGGTCAAAATGACAGAACTGATCTTAAAAGAAAAAAACAAGACGATGTATTTAAAAAACAACCCCAAACGACCTCCAAATTGAGTAAGGAATCATCTGATGGTCTGAATGCAATCTCTTTGTTTATCAGGGTAAACGGGAAGCTAGGGGAATGGTGTCATTGAACATAATAGCTGTTGTCCAAATCCAGGCAGTAAAATTATCAAGCATTAAGTGGGAGAATAACAAACGAGTGAATATTTAAACTTATAAAGAGTTTTTAATGTATATTCCACTTCCTATTTGTGTGTGGGTTTTTACTAAAAAATAAATGTTTTCCATGATAAAAAATTTAGTTTGCAGTTATATTTAACTTCTCACTGTTGAAATGCTGACTATATTAACCATGAATATAACTTATTTTTAATTTTACCTGTCAGTGACAATTCCAGTTTGTCAGCAAAGGCAAAAAAGAAAATAATATTTTTTTTTTTCTTCCTTCCCTTCCTTCTCAGATTTGTGGGTTGGTACTTCCAAACAGAGTTTGTACAGAGAGAAAATTCTGAATATGGCTTGATTTACTCTTGATCTTGGCAGTGTTTCTAATGAGTGTCCCATGGACTCTATCAAGTTCAGGGGGTTCTACTCTAGCACTGAGGAGCAGAACCCTGAGCAGCAACCTGGTATCAGTGGGAACGTTTCTTCATCATTCTCTTTAAAAGAGCAACAGAAAATGAGCGATTATTCTGGACTTGCAAATAACCACAGCCAGATGATTGCTGAAGAGTCAGAGATTCAGACAAAGCCTGAACACTCTCATGAGGTTCTTCAGGAAGATATTGAAATGAGCAGTGGATCCAGTGGAAATGACTTCAGTGGAAATGACACAAATGAAAACTACTCGAGTGGGCATGATTCTCATGGCCATGAATCTGATGAAAATGGGAAAGATTCAGCGATGCTTATGGAATCTTCAGACTGTCATAAAAGGTAGTATCTAATATTAAATAAATTTCACTTTTAACTTTGTCAATAAAGGCTCTTTCCATTTGAATCTAAGTTCTGAATAGTAACTACGGTATAAAGTGTATCTTCAGGTTGAAGTTAAGTGTTCTAGTTCTTGACTCATATGGTGTAAATTGTTTAATATTATAGTTCATAGAGAAAGTCTCTAGTATTCCACGGGGCCAGTTTAGTTTGAATATTTCTTCTCATCATTGCGTGTTTAACTGGCCTTATTTATAGATTTTCTTGTAAACCAACTTCTATAATTGTTTGTCAAAAGGTGTCAGTCTATTTTTATGTGTAAGGTTGCATCTGTACTATTTTCATCTTTTAGATAACAGCTTAGTGTACAGAGCAAAGCTACAGTAAGAACCTTCTTAGACAAATGTGTAACAGCTATAGTTGCCATTTGTTGTACCAGGCAGAAGCTTTTCAAGTTGTGGATTTATTTTTCCCTAGATCACTGGTCATTAATAGGAAAATATAAGGCTAAAATGAGCTAAATATGCTTGTTAGACTGACTAATGTTAATCTCTTTTTCTATCTTTCCTTATTCTAGTTCAAGCTCAAATGCATTTAGTCTGATGATTGCAAACTCTGAACACAATCAGTCTAGCAGTGGATGCAGGTAAATTAATGTGCATATATTTTCAGTATTTGCATGTATATAATGCTAAATGCTGAAAACTGAATAGTGTTGTGATTTAGGTTTGTGTTTTGTTTTGGCTAAACCTGAAGGAGTACACAAGAAATCCTATCTTTTGATTCTCTTCCTGTCCGCAATCAGTAGCATGTCCTATTAACCACTTGATGAATTAGCTTTTTGTTGCTGTTCCATGCAAGTTGTGCGATAACCTTTCAAGTCATTTTACTTTATTTTGATTTGGTAGCATAACTCTGTAGTGGTTCACTTGAATATTGCTTCATCTCTGGTGGGTGTTTCTGAAGCTTTTCTTTACATTTTCTGCTCTTCAGAATTTAGTCTGAAGTCCTTGCCTGGGGACAACATAATAATCTTTTAACATCAGAATTCACCCCATTGAGTTGGATGTGTTCTGATGTCCAGCAGCCATATCATCTGCCTCTCCTGTGTTCCATTCACCAGGATTCAAGCCTCAAGTCTGTAAGGATAAACCAACATCAGCTGCAGGAACCCCTCTGTATGAACTCTGCTTCTGACACTGATAGCCTTGAGAAACCTGGTGGCATTGAAGGCTCAAATCTGAACACTTCAGAGGGCCCTGTACTTGTTGGGGTTTTTTAAGTCAGGTTCTGATCAGGAGACCAAAACCTGATCCTGAGCAGATCAAGGATATCTAGCTATAGCATATTGACCCCTATCTGCAGGTACCTACCTGACAGTGTTTCTACCTGATGCAGTTCCTAGAGAAGTGGTAAATTAAAATTACCTCTTTGCACCATTTGGTGCCTGATGAACTTACTGTCTGTGTCTGCCTTGCAGGCACCTGGAGATCTTGTTCCATGCTGTATTTTCAATTGGAAATTGTGTTCTGGAGTTATGTTGCTAGTATGAAAAACAGTGAACTGAAGGTGTTTCCAATCTTTCTTTCCCACTGATCAGATTTTCTTCACTGCAAGATTTCTAGGGGGTTACTTATTGCAGTTTTTCTGATACCTTGTTATTTTAAATTTCATTAATAGCTCTCTGCTCAGAAATAAATAGGAATCCAGATGGTACAATGTGCTCCCCAGCTGTCAGGCTTGGTGCTAGAGGGTTACAGGGCAGAATTCTAGTCATCTTTTGGGAATGGGAGACTAAGGATATCTAGAAATTGATCTTTGAAGAAGACTAAAATAGTCTGATAAACTATAGATTTACTTTTCGATTCAAAGACTACTGGGCTTTGCATTCAGTATCAGCACCAACCAACTACTTAGTTTAATATTTGTAGGTACCTTTCCAGTTCACTGTCCACATAAAGCAAAAAGGAAAGCTCCTATTTTTATAGAGCTTGCTTATTCTGTCCACTGCAAGTCATTCCTTCCCTGTGGCTGGCTGCTGTGCCTGATGCTACTGATCTTTGGAAAAACATTGTCAAGTTGTATAACTTATTTTCCAAGGATGCCCATCTTCTGTATTTGCTGTTACTTTCAGCTAATTTGGAAAGGTTTCGTTTCTTGCAAAAGAGTCTGACTACTCTCAGTCAGCATACTCAGAGTACAAAACCAGTAGTATGACCAGTTTTTTCACAATCTTTTTCCTCTCTTTTCTTCCCTACTGCCAGCGTAGAGGGTTCGTCTATTAACAAAGCCCTGCTTGATTGCATCAGTCCAAGCTGTCAAGCCATGTTGTAGATGTGATTTTAATATACAGCATGAACATAATGTTGCCCAAGGGAGTACTCTACTCTTTTGTGTTATCACTTGCCATTATTTCTCAGTACAAAATGACCACTGATTAAGGGAATGCTATGTTTCTCATAGTACATCTTGAAGTAAGCAAGAACAATGTGTGTTCTCTAGTGCAAGCCAGCTTTGTCACTTCCCAAGTGTTTTTGGTGAAATACACCCAACAGCTGTCAGATGATTGATCTACCCGAGGAACTTTTCAAATTTCCCAGAAAAACATTCAGAAACCCTCCTGAAAGTTACCTGGAAGCTGAAGCCACTTTATTGAGCACTTCAGAGGGGGCAGTGCAGTTGCCAAGACTATTTTTTCTGTAGTGGTTCTTAGGGTGATTTCTTAGAAACTACCAGCCATGACAGTCGGGTGGTAAGAGACTTTCCTTTTGATGGTAAACAATCTGTTTTCAGGAAGGTTTAAGAAAAACTCTCCTCTTGATTGTTGTGACTGGTTAGCTTTTCAAATCTACTCCAATGAGAAAGACAAGGTGATTTTTCATTTTAACTGCTTCCTGCCCACCTGCCACCCATCTTTATCATCTTCCCCTTGCCTCTATTTCTCTTCCTTTTTGATTCTGTTAGCACCTCTTAATGATGGGGAGAGAGATCAGGAGCTGTGAAGGAAGGCAACATCTTTCTGATGTTGGCATTGATAATCTCTGTAGTTTGACCTTCTATGCTGAAACAGCGCTTCTGAACAAACATCTGAGAAGTGTGAATGCAATTTCTGTCTCCAGCCTCCTCTGACTCTATACCCTACATACTTAGTCAAGTTTCCTTATCTTATTTAATGTATTGCCATGCTTAACTGGGATACGTTGTTCCAAGGATTTCTCCGTTTGTTTTGTTAACTTGATGCTCTCCCACTGCCATTCCCTTTTCAGGGACTTTCTTATGAGAACCTGCTCGAACAGGAGGTGAAGACTTGAATGGACCTCCTGCTTCTCTCAAGTCCATGAACATTTCTATGAGTTTGAAATTGAAAGGAACTAAGGAAAATACCACTAAAAAGAGAGGAGGGAGACTGTGGCCCAAAAAAAAAAATTCTTTGGTGTTTGGGTATATGTACTGTTGCATATACAGAATAGATTTTACAATAAGGCTTCAGGTGGTGGTAAATCTTTTATTTTGAATGAATCTAGCTAATTTAAGAGTTACCTTAAGTTCTGAATGTTGGTACTAAGTACTGGAAAAGTTAATGTGGCTAGCTGTACGCATTTAGGTACGTGATAAGTGTCAAAGTGTATTTGGTCTTTTGATGATGGTGTGTCACTTCAAGCACTACAGTGACTTTTTTTTTTGTCTTTAATTTTGCAGTAGTGAGCAGTCCACTAAAGCAAAAACACAAAAGGAATTGCTGAAAACATTACAAGAGCTGAAAGCTCACCTGCCTTCTGAAAAGAGAATTAAAGGCAAATCTAGTGTCCTAACAACATTGAAATATGCCCTAAAAAGCATTAAACAAGTTAAAGGTAATCAAATATGATACTAAATAGATAATGCCAACCTGGATGAAACAAAACATTTAAAATAGGGATTTAAATGTGGTTATCTGTGTAAAGCTAAGTTTGTTGTGTTTGAAAACATCTCTAAACAGATGTTTTCATGGTGTTCCCATTTGTTGGCTCTAATTTGTGTTCCTTTGGCAGTTAAAGCAGCTCTCTATATGCCTAATATTTTATTGATATTTTGTTGAGTAAGAAAATTGATTTGAAAAAAAAAAATGTAGAGTTTTACACTACTTGCACTGTCAAACAGACCAAAAGATATGATCATGCATCTAAAGGTATATTAAAATGGGTAGATTTATTTGGTTACTGATGAGGAAACTCTACCGAGGAAAAACTAATTTGGAGTAGTACCTCCATTTCCTAACTGCCCATTCTGTGCTTGTGCCAAAAAAAGATTTTTGCCATTTACCACTTCCAGGCTGGATGTTTTATTGATGAGACTTATAATTCTGAATATAAGCTGTTTAATGTTCTTATGTAGCCAATGAGGAGTATTACCAATTGTTGATGATTAATGAATCCCAGCCTGCTGGACTCAATGTGTCATCTTACACGGTAGAAGAAGTTGAGACTATAACCTCAGAATACATCATGAAAAATGCGGTGAGTATGGTGACCCAAGTCTACAGTGTGTATTGAAAATGTTTTCTAGAACTGGAATGACAGGCATGCCTTCTTTTTACAAGGTAAGAGTTGGTAGTTAGGCCAGTAAACTGAATAAACTCTCTTATTTTCGGGGGGATGTTGAGTAGAAACTCAGCCTTGGCAAACTTTTCCAATAGCACCTTGATCTAAGCTTTTATCTGTCAGTTAGATAGGAAATAAGTAGTCTAAACTCCTTGGTCCTCTGAATTGTACCTTGTGCTTAGAGATGGTGGTGTGACATATCTCAACATCCATGTGATGCAATGTGGTGTGAGACTTCATTAGTTTTCATGTTAGAACACCCGCTGAAGTTGGAGAGTAACTCTAAATTTTAGTAAAGGCACGCTGTGAATCCTTTCACCTTATCCTATCATTAGAGGTTATCTGATGTTTCACCAGTTCTTCGTGTAAGCGTGACTGAAAAGTGATGAGTGTGTTGGAATCTGTGTGCTGTGTCTTCTTCTGTGGTATTTGTCTGGTCTTTGCAACTGCTATAGGCTTACTGTGTGATCCAGTGATATTGTGTCTTCTCAATAAGAACAGCTATGACCATCTATAGTTTTTAGCAGTAAAATGATATTATGATTTTCCATATTCCCAATGTTTTAGGGAAATATTATGGAGTCTTCATAAAATAATTGCATCTAAACTTCTTAGACTATTTTACTCAATTTTTTTTGTGAAGCCTCTGCCTGAATGCATGAAGTTCTGAAATTAGTAAAATAATGGCATGATGGGGGATGTTCCCTAGCTTGAAGTAGGTGGATTTCATTGGATCTATGAGTAGTAAAGGTTGCCCACAAGGTAGAGTAAATAGGAAGTCTAGAGTACAACTGAGTACAGCATCCAAATATCATAAACATTGTTCAGTTGATCTGAGTGTGATACCGGTGTTCTGACAACAGCTCTTAAGTTTGTGTATAGTGTTAGTGGATAGAGTACTAAAGGCTATGACGCAGGAAGCTCTTCTGTGTCAAGAATAAAACCAATGTGAAACGATACAAGTGGAGTGTGGGACTCTATTTCATCCCCCCAGCCCCATGTCTACTCATTATTTTACCAAGTGGTTTAGAGCACTTTATTTCATTTTGTAGTGGATGGACAAGCTACATAAACAGCCTTTCACAAACCAGTTGAATTTCGTAAATATAAAATACGCCTGTAACAAGCACAAGGAAAACATGCAGTTTTATACGTGGAAGCTCTCTAATTGTTAATTCATTATTCATTCTGCATCATAAAATTATAGGGAATGATATTTAGAGCTTGTAATCTAGTAAGATGCTAGTGTATTATTATTGCATAGTTCAAAAAGTGTACTGTCTGTATCTACTTGTCAGCCTAAGCCCTGTGTCAAAACTGCTTCCATAAAGAAAAAAGATGGGTCATTGTCATAAGAGACTCCCTTCTGAAGGGAGTGGAAGGCCCAGTATGCACACCCACTTAAGGAAGTCTGCTGCCTCCCTGAGGCCTGGGTTAAAGATATGAAGAGAAAGCTTCCTACCCTGGTACAGCCCTCAGATTGCTATCCATTATTGATTTTTCAGGTAGGCAACGATGAAGTTGCGACAAGAAGTCCAAGGGCAATCAAAAGAGACTTTGAGGCCTTGGGATGACTGACTAAGGGATCAGGAGCACAAGTAGTGTTCTCCTCTATCCCTCCAGCTGCAGGGAACCATGAGGGAAGAAACAGGAAGAGCCAGCAGGTCAATACCTGGCTCCAAGTCTGGTGTCACTGGCAAAATTTTGGGTGTTTTTGATCATGGGTTGGTTTACATGTCACCAGGCCTGCTGGCAACACAGGGTAACCTGTCTCAAAAGGAGGAAAAGGGTCTTTGCACAGGAGTTTAGCAGGGCTCATTGAAAGAGCTTTAGACTAGATTTGAAGGGGCAAAGGGTTAAAACCAGGCTTGCTAGAGATAAGCCTGGGGATGGCACTCCAGTGTTTGAGGGACAATATGCTGCTGAGGTCCTTGGTGTGCTAGCAAAGTCCTGTCTGACATCTCAGTGGAGGTAGGGGATGGAGATCCATGCAGCAGCAAAGATGCAAAGTTTGTTATGTCCTAGAAACCATGGAAGTGCCTGAGAATGGTCACACAGGAATTAGGGCTTCTTCCAGTAAGGTGGCAGTATCAGTAGCCCAAATGAAGTGCATCTACACCAATGCACACAGCATGGGCAACAAACGGGAGCTGGAAGCCATTGTGCTTTGGGAGAACTACGATATAGTTGCCATCACAGAAACACGGTGAGATGACTCGCACAACTGGAGTGCTGCAGTAGGCAACTATGCACTTTTCAGAAGGGACAGGCAAAGAAGAGGTTGAGGGGGAGTCCTGTATATTAGGGAGTGTTGTGATTGTCTAGAGCCTAATGTTGGTGACAATAGGGTGTTTATGGGTAAGAATCACGGGGAAGGCCAACAAGGCAGATATCTTGGTGGGATTCTGTAGACCAGCCAACCAAGATGAATAAGCAGTCAAAATGTTCTATAAGCAGCTGGGAGAAGTCTCAGAGTCGCTAGCCCTTGTTCTTGTGGGGGACTTCAACTGACCAGATGTCTGCTGGAAATACAGTACAGCAGAGAGGAAAGAGTTTAGGAGGTTTCTGAAGTGTGTGGAAAATAACTTCCTAATACAGCTGGTGAGAGAGCCAGCTGGGGAATACACCCTGCTGGACTTGTTTGTGAATAGAGAAGGACTTAGGGGGGTGTGATGGTTGCGGGCCGTCTTGGGCAAAGTGATCATGAAATAAGAGTTTTAGATTCTTGGAGAAGTAAGGAGGGAAGTCAGCTGAACTGCCACCTTCAACTTCCAGAGGGCAGACTTTGGCCTGTGTAGGAGCCTCTTTGACAGAGTCCCTCAGGAGGCAGCACAGGAGCAGGCTGTCCCCATGTGCTGAAAGATGAACCAGTGGGAAAGAAGACCGGCCTGGCTGAATAGAGTGCTTTGGGTGGAACTCAGGACATAAGGAGAGTTCATGAACCCATGTGCTGAAAGATGAACCAGTGAGAAAGAAGACCAGTCTGCCTGAATAGAGCGCTTTGGCTGGAACTCAGGACATAAGGAAAGTTTATGAACTCTGGAAGAAGGGGCAGGCAACTCATCAGGACTACAAGGATATCGTGAGGTTATGCAGGGGGAAAATTAGAGGGGCCAAAACCCAGCTAGAACTTAATGTGGCTACAGCCATAAAAGACAGTAAAAAATGTTTCTGTAAATAGATTAGCAACAAAATGAAGGCTAAGGAGGATCTCCATCCTGTATTGGATGTGGGGGGGAACATAGTGACAAAGGTTGAGGAAAAGGCTGAGGTACTTAATGCCTTCTTTGCCTTGGTTTTTGATAGTAAGACCAGTTGTTCTTTGGGTACCCAGCATCCTGAGCTGGAAGACAGGGACAGAGAGCAGAATAAGCCCCCATAATCCAAGGGGAAATGGGTAGCAACCTGCTGCACCACTTAAACCAGTGCATGGGACCAGATGGGATGCACCCAAGGGTGCTGAGGGAGCTGGTGGAAGTGCTCACCAAGCCACTTTCCATCATTTACCAGTAGTCCTGGCTTACTGGTGAGGTCCCAGTTGACTGGGGGTTAGCAAATGTTGCACCCATGTACAAGAAGGGCTGGAAGGAGGATCCAGGGAACTACAGGCCTGTCAGTCTGACTGCAGAGACAGCAAAGGTTATGGAGCAGATCATCCTGAGTGCTATCACATGCCATGTACGGGGCAACCAGGTGACTGGGCCCAGTCAGCATGGGTTTCTGAAAGGCAGGTCCTGCTTGACTAACCTCATCTCCTTCTATGACAAGGTGACCTGCCTAGTGGACAGACAAGGGCAAAGCTGTGAGTGTTGTCTACCTAGACTTCAGTAAAGCCTTTCACCCCATTTCCCATAGCATTCTCCTGGAGAAACTGGCTGCTCGTGGCTTGGGCAGGGGCACTCTCAGTGGCTAAAAAACTGGCAGGATATCCGGACTCAGAGTGGTGGCGAATGGAGTTAAATCCAGTTGTTGGCTGGTCACAAGGGGTGTTTGTTCCCCAGGGGTCAGTACTGGGGCCAGTTCTCATTAACATCTTTATCAATGACTTGGACGAGGGGATTGAGTGCACCCTCAGTACATTTGCAGATACAGTTCTCATTAACATCTTTATCAGTGACTTGGACAAGGGGATCGAGTGCACCCTCAGTACATTTGCAGATAACACCAAGTTAGGTGGGAGTGTTGATCTGCCTGAGGGTAGGAAGGCTCTATGGAGGGATCTGAACAGGTTGGATAGATGGAACAGGGCCAAGTGTATGAGGTTCCAAGGTCAAGTTCCAGGTCCTGCACTTGAGCCACAACAACCCCCTGCAATGCTACAAACTTGGAGATGTGGGGCTGGAAAGCTGC